>NC_079164.1:104075513-104375513 GCF_947568905.1 Ostrea edulis
AAACTGAGAGAGACAAACCAAGAGTTCTGTGTGTAAAATATTTCCCCAAAATTTGACCAAGTTCAACAACCTGTAAATATTTAAAACAAAGAAAATTAAAAATTGTTGAGAATCAAAATCCTTGCACTATGCACATGTTCAAATTATTTACAAAGACCCTGCGAGAGCAGTTAAAAGGACAAACCATGCCCTTCATTACTATAATATATTTCCTCAAAACGGACTAAGTTCAACTACCTGTAATTTTCTCAAAAATTGAAGAAAATCAAAATCCTTGTCACATGCACATCTTCAATACCCATACAAACACACTCTGTAAAACAAAAAGGTCCTCACTTGCAAATTATGGGATGAGTGAACGGGACAAATTATATACCCTCCATGTAACAATAATTTTCAAATAAAGGGGCAAAACTCCTGTCAGAGAGATAGAAATGGGTCAAAATTGCAACATAATCTAGAGTGATCCACAAAGAAGCTACATAGCAAGTTCCATCTTGATATGTGACAGAGAAATGAAATTGGAAACAGAAAATTCCGAACGGAAGGACGGACGGATGTACAGGCATCACTATACCATAACACGTCCCGTCTAAAGACGGGCGTATAAAAAATGAATCAATTCCACGGCAGCGAAACATCTTTGCATCCAGCGGTCATTTTTAATTATCTTCAAAGAAGCGGGATGATTGGATCATTGGGATGTTTTAAAATGACCGCCAGTTGCGATGTACAGGAAGGAAAGGGATGATTTTCTAAATTGGAAATATTTGTTACATTTATTTTTGAATTGGAGGCTAGTTTTTGTTGTGAATACTGTCTGCGCACGCGTGAAATAACGGAGTGTTCAGCGGGCCCAAAATGATTTGATTTGTTTTACTCATACTGGCCCGCCGAGCACTCGATACGTTATTCTGATGATTAAAATATAACCGCTGGTTACAAAGGTGGTATCAGTGATAATGATTGATTGATTTGGGGTGGGTGCGTGGGTGGGTTAACCCCGTTTTGGCAATTTTTCAACCATTTTACGGCAGTGATATTCGTTGGTATTGTGACAGTGCAGTGAGATAGCGTTGCCGTTCGTAGTGGGGCTACCCGAGTTGCAGCCGAACGGAGAGAGTTTAGGGGCGAGATCAAAAGATCGATGTCGGATATAAATCTAAATTTAGATAGTTAGGGGGGGGGGGGTGGGTGTTAAATCTCCTGCAAGTTTCTGTCATCCGACATTGATTACAAATTAGTGGGAAAAGGAAAAAGACAAATGACTGTTAAAAACCACATAATATTACATTTTAAAAAACATTTAACAGTTTTAATGTACACTTTCATTTGTGAATAAATAGTAGAAAAGGTATATATAGTGTTATTTATAGTCGTTTAGATAGATGTCTCCATCAAACTTTGTAAACAGATATAACTTAGTCAGAACATAACAACAAAACCCCTTGCCCTTTTACAAGACCTTTATGAGATCATACCGTGTCCTTTTATAAGAATATTTGGAGTTTGTATTTGGCGCGTTTCAGAACAGTAATGGATAGTTTAGCTAGATTTGAAAATTATGAAATACTCTACCTTAACTTGTAGAAGGCCTCCGTAATAAGTGAAATCTCTCCACCACAATCCCACGATATCGCCATACTGACGTAAAACTACACATAAAAAACAGTCCTCATATAACATCAATTTAATTCAGGTTTATACCAGGAAATATCAAGCTTATGTCACAGGAAGCGAGGATATACACTAGACCAGATCGGGATTCGAACTCCTGCATGAATCTCTAGTCAGGTGCTCTACCAACAGAGTTATCTGGCCACCGGCAATCGAACCCGTCTGATCGCAATATTCCTCCCTCCTTAAATGTCTTCACACCTTGAAAACATCTACCCAGGATCTTTATCCCCTGGCAGACATTTTCACCTGTCAGTTCCAGGGCCTGGGAACATGCTGATTTGTGGTCATTTTAACGAATGAATTTCTAGGCTGTTTGTATTATGGGCGTACATAAATAAAAGAAGCATATGGAGCAATTCGTGAAATCGGGGAATTCCTTATATTCATATTTTGTAAAATGAAAAGATATATAGCTTTAATGCTGCGAATGACTTTGCATACAAGTAGGATCAGTTCCTTCGTGATTGCGAGGATATAATCAAATGCTAGAGTAGGCGAGTGATTTTTGATAAATGTTGTACGTCTATTTTAACGGTCGGGAAACCCTCAAGAAATAAAAGTATCACGTAATATAATAAATAATTTCATTTTTGAAACTACATGAAGGTAATTTCGACAATTCCTGCCGGCATACTTGTTATGAAGCACTAATGCTCCTCGTGAAGAATGCAGGTGTGGAGCATCGCAGTTCATAAGTTCATGAATTTTCAAAAATGAAATATATTGCAAAAAGATATTAAACAAGCAAAGGATTCAGTTGGGCATAAAACAAGAGATCCATGGGCCACATCGCTTACCTTAGCAACTTTGACCCTGTCGTTGTTCAATGTTACAAGGTCAAACATCAAAATATTTATAAGGTCTTTTTTTTTAAAAATAATTTATTCATTTTCCATATTCACATAATCATCAGTAATAGTAATGAAGATAAATATTAATCATTTCATAAGGTCTTGCCATTTAGAATCTATATACAAAATACGAAAGTTCTATCTTGACTAGTTCAGGAGATATAAAAAAGGTCACGTGTTTTTTTTTTAAATTAGGCCAAATTCCTTGTTCAAAAGATCAAACACTATTGTCACAATGTCTTGCCATAAAGAATCTTTATACAAAATATGAAAGCCTTACCTAAAATAGTTCCCGATAATAGGTTATGTTTTCTTAAGAGTAGGTCAAACTCCGTGTTCAAAGTCACAAGGTCAACAGACATATGAAATGAAATGTCTTTGTCACAAGAAATTTATATACAAAATATGAAAGACGTACCTTAATAGTTCAGTACATATTGAATAGGTCAGATTTTCATGAAAAGTAAGTTAAACTTCCAGGTCAAGGTCACAAAACATTGGATCACAGATCTTGAGGTAAGAAAATGTGTATACAAAATATGAAAGCTCTAGCCTAAATAGTTCAAGAGTATATCCGCATATAAAAATTTAATCTTTAATCCTCTATTGTGACGCCATCCTACCCCCCGGGGATGTAAATTTCCATTTTTCTGGCCCAGTAGTTCTTCTGGACTATATCAGAAAGCTTTCATGTGAATGTAAATTTTTCTGGACCAGTGATTTTACAGAAGATCTTAATGATTTTCCCTAAATTCATCCCCATTTGTCGCCTTATCTTACCCCCGGGGTCATGATTTTAACAAACTTGAATCTGCACTATGTCAGGAAGCTTTCATGTAAATTTCAACTTTCCTGGACCAGTAGATTTTGAGAAGAATTTAAAAAAAAAGAAAGATTTTCCCTCTATATTTGTATGTAAAACTTTGATCCCCTACTGTGGCCCCATCCTATCCTCAGGGGCCATGCTTTTAACAAACTTCAATTTGCACTATGTTAGGAAGCTTTCATGTAGATTTCCACTTTCTTGGCCCGATAGTTTTTAAGAAGATTTTTCCCTATATATTTGTATGAAAAACTTTGATCCCCCTTGTGGCCCCATCCTACCCCCCCCCCCCGGTGGCCATGATTTTAACAAACTTACATCTGCACTATGTCAGGAAGCTTTCATGTAAATCTCAGCTTTTCTGGCTCAGTGGTTTTAAAAGATTTTTCCTATACATAAATTGTTATTTGTATGCAAAACTTTGATCCCCTATTGTGGCCTCATCCAACCCCCAGGGCCATGATTTTGACAAACTTGAATCTACACTATGTCAGGAAGCTTTCATGCATCATCGGTTACCCAAGGGTGCTTCTATTCGATTCTCTCCATCATCATGAGAGAGTGTGAGTGGACTCAAAACCGTGGTTTGCGAGATGGCTTTCATGTAAATCGCTTTTCTGGCCCAGTGATTCTTGAGAAGATTTTTAAATGATCCCACCCTATTTTTGCATTTTTGTGATTATCTCCCCTCTGAAAAGGATATGACCCTTTATTTGAACAAACATTAACTTGAAAGCCCTTCACCCAAGGATGCTTTTGGCCAAGTTTGGTTGAAATTGGTCCAGTGGTTCTGGAGAAGTCGAAAATGTTAAAAGTTTACAGACGGACAATCGACGGACAACAGGCGATCAGAAAAGCTCACCTGAGCTTTCAGCTCAGGTGAGCTAAAAATGTATAAAAGTTAAGGGAAGGATGCCGGTCTAAGCGTGATAAAAAGCTTTCAGCTCAGATGAGCTTTTAAAAAAAAAAAGGTGAGTATAATTATCATAACGTTAATACAAGAATTTGACGTTACCTTTATTATAAAGGTCTCGATAGCTCATATTCCAGCCATCAATGGATTTAAATTTATATTCTGTAATGTAAGAAAGGTGAATTAGGAACAAGCTACAATTTTTGCAAGTATGGGTCTCCGTACATTATGTAAACAAATGAACTGTCACGAGCACATTTACCTTCTTCGCATTTTCTCTGCCATACAGAATCCACATACACTATGTCCCTCAACTGCTTACACGATGTACACACATTCAGCAGATCTTTGCCGGGCACTTCCTCCAGAATTCTTGTCAGCAGTTCAGGAGGAAGAGACAGGAGATCCGTCATTGTGAAATCGCCATGCGTAGCAAGAGAGATAACTCTGTTCACTTATGTGTCATCCATCGTCTTCAACATTGTTGTTGAGTCTTACTTTTTTGTACTATTGTGCTCCACCTGGAGCCTTTAGTGAAATAAAAAAGTTTTAATGAGGTAAGATCTTAAAATCTCGATGTTAGGATCAGAATAAGTGTATAGATTAGAATAATTCGCAATAATATAAGACTATAGGTAAAAAACCAAAAACAACCCACCAACAACCCCAAAATAAAACAAACAATTCAATTTTATTAAGGCTTTTTAAATTTACAATATATTTGCTTGAATGATGTAGAACTTATAGGTCTGCCTAAATTGAAATACATGTATTCTAATAAATGCACTTCGGTCCTAGTTTCAGGGTATTGTTCGCATGAAAAACCGTCTTTTGATTTCTATGGCATGTCAAACGTTGCAATATTTTCTATTGCATATTTTGTTTTTATTCATATTGTATGAATTTTTATTCGTATTGTATAATTTTCCATTTGTATTTTACATTTTTTTCATTTGTATTGTATATTTTCCATTTGTATCAAATACAATTTATTTGCATTCTATAAGTTCCATTTGTATGTTGCAGGGGTGGTGGTTTGTAATGTAGAAATAACCAACTCCTGGCTTAGGGTTCACAATGCAGTCATTTATTGCATGATAAAATGAATAAGGATGATGATGATTACATAATGTTGATTACAAAAATATGGCCCTAAAAGACAAAATAGTAACAATGAATATCACAGCGATTTACAATCAATAGAGAGTACATTTCAACCTTAAGAGTTATTTCCCTTAATTCAAATATAGTAAAATATACTTTACTCAAATATTTACAGTTGCATTACAAATAATGTAACACTATGAAATTATATGTTTTAAATATAATAAAAGGTAATATCTTTTAATTACCTATCTATGGGATAAGGCCCAATGCATGCAAACATCAAAATGCTGCCTGGATGCTTCCAATTGTCAGGTCTAGATTTGAAGGTCTAATAATGTCTTTGTCAAAACCCAAAATGTCAAATCAGCACAAAGATACCAAAACTGCTTAAAAGCAAGCCACGACCAACCTGACCAAAAACGTAACTCTCTAGATTCTAACTGAATAAAACTCAGTTCTATAGCCGATGAAATAGCAAGACCTATGAACCTTTTCACTCACCTATTACACTAAGTAAATAAAGGGGTGGATCTGAGAAGTATTTCATTAGTCGACATCCCTTCGAGAATTCACTCATATTGAGACGTCACCAGCTGTAGGTGAAGTACCACAAATAGGTTCTGATTTTGTCTGGTAATGGCCACAATCGTCTGATTGGTTATTCTTCCATGGAGAGAGCGCAAGTGAAATTTAAAAAATAAAAACTTGATTTTATTTTTTGTTTAGACACCTGCTCCCTGAAGGTTTCGTGTGCTTTGAGAGACAATTCCTGGTGGTAATACATTCCATTCCCTGATGGTGCTTGTGGAAGAATGAGAATTAGCGATAATAAGTATTGGTTGATAGAAGTTGGAAGGCAAGATAGTTAGAATGCCTGGTCTTGCGCAAGGATTGTATAAGTTTATCGCTCGTCAATAATGATTTCATTGTTTACGATTTTGTTTACGATAGTTGAACACGTAGAGCTCTCGCAATGGCGAATCCAGCGCACGGCGCATCCCTTCCCCTCAAAATACGATCCTTTTAAAATAGAAATGTTCAATGCAAAATATGCCTTTTTGACATTAAAAAAAGATCATGTTGGGGTGGGGGGTGCGTCCAGCGCTGGATCCGTCATTGCTACATATTGCTACGTGTTTAACTAGTCCTGCATGGAACCGGTCGCTGTAGGTCAATGATATATCATTTGGTTCGTGACTGGGAGGTCGTGAGTTTGAGCCCCGCTCCTGACATCGCCTTATCAAACCTAAGATATAAACATAGGTATTAATTGCTCTTCTGAAAAACACTCTGCATTTAGAAGTGAGAATCACGAGTCTTTGGGATATGACCTTAAAAGCAGATATTTTGTGTTGCAGCAAGTGTTGGCCCTCACTTTTACGACCCCATGCGTAAAGCACAGGTCTTAATGTGTGGTAGTTCGCCCACAGCAGGTGACGTCTCAATACGAGTGAAAAATTCTCGAAGGGACGTTGACCAATGAAATCCTTGGTAACAAATCAAAATAAACAATTCCTCGGACACAAGACAAATTAAAAAATATAAAACACAAATCAAAAATTATATGATATTTAAATGGAGAATATAGAATTCAAATCGAAAATCATACAATATGAATAGAAAATATATATTTTGAATGGGAAAAAAATACACGATACAAACTAGGAAGAATTGTTTTAGCACACTAAAACTGATGTCTCCCCTTCCATTTTTCATATCTTTTCAAAACATTTCCAGGGATCATGTTTAAAGTGGAAACTTAAGACTTGCAGTACATAACAGTCACTTATATGTATGTGTGCTTCAATCAAGGAACATTGTTGTGAACATATGATAGTAAATTAAACTTACCAACATACCAAATATCAAAGGCCAATATGTCAAAAGACAAAAAAGTTTTGGTCCGGACAAGAAAAGGCCTATGTCGAAAGACAAAGTTTTGGTCCGGACAACAAAATACCCATAACATTTTGTTATTCACCTTTACATAAAAGACCAAGTTCATCAAAAATGGCATGTGACACACTGCCTTTTCATGGCATACCAACATACCAAATATCAAAGGCCTGGCCCAAAAAATTGTATTATTTGACCTTTACATAAAATGTCACGGTCAAAGGTCATAAAAATCGCACGCCACACACTGTCTTTTCATAATTTATCCAAATACCAAATATCAAAGGCTTATGTCAAAAGACAAAAAAGTTATGGTCCGAACAACTAAAGGCCTTTGTCAAAAGATAAAAATGTTTTGATCCGGACAACAAAAATATCCAAAAATTCTATTATTTGACCTTTACATAAAAGGTTAAGGTAAAAGGTAATCAAAATGGCACGTGACACCCTGCTTTAACGTAGTATACTCACATACCAAATATCGAAACGGTCTGTCAAAAGACAAAAAGTTATGGTCCAAACAACGAAAATGCCCCAAATTTTATTATTTGACCTTAACATAAAAGGTCAAAGGTTATCGAAAATGGCACGTGACACACTGTCTTATCATGGTACACCCACACACCAGATATCAAAGGCCTATGTCAAAAGACATAAAAGTTATGGCCCAGACAAACTTTGTATATGAGAAGAAGCGGAAGAAGAATTTACACTAAAACAATATGTCCCCCTTCTGGGAAGGGAAGTCATAATGACAAATATCGGATACTGATGGAAAAATATAAGAATACAAATGAAAATCAAAAATCATGAATAAAAAAAATATACAATACCAATGAAAATTTTAGAATACAATGGAAAAATGTATAATACAAGTGGAAAATATACAATACAAATGGAAAATTATACAACGCAAGTGGAAAAGATCAAATATTCCAACGTTTGACATGCCATAGATCTCGTATCATACATGTATATATAGATTATGAAATACAGTTATACATGTTCACATATTCGTATATTTATTTTAAATTCGTTAAGAAATTCAAATGAATTGTTGCAATCAAACATTGATTCAGTTTTACACTGTTCAGATTTTTATTTCATTGCACGATGTGGTGTTGGGTGACGAAGTCCTGCTCTCGTGACATTTGACACATCGCGCAACATTGACAGCAGACGACCGTGCAACAGTCGTTGTAGATTGTCCCCTGAAAGTAGATGGATTGATTATATATTGTTTAACATCCCTCCGGAGAATATTTTACTCATATGGAGACGTCACCAATTCTAGTGAAGGGCTTCAAAATTTGGGCCTATGCCAGGCACTTAAGACCATTGAGCAGGGAGGGATCTTTATCGTGCCACACCTGCTGTGACACGGGGCCTTGGTTTTTGCGGGTCTCATCCGAAGGACCGCCTCATTTAGTCGCCTCTTACGATAAACAAGGGGTACTAAGGACCTATTCTAACCCGGATCCATACGGCATCCCAGAAAGTAGACCGTTCAGGTAATGATAATGAACAAATAATGTCATTGAATGATGGGAACTACAGGTAAATTGATTACATGATTTGGGTCTGTTCAGTGCTTTTATACAACGAATTAAAAATTTGAATATGCATGTATATATATCTTAATTACTCACGTGCATGTCTAAAAAAAAAACAAAAAAAACAACGTAGACTTCATGAAATGACAAAAAAAAAAAAAAAAGACCGATTGCGGATATGTGGTTAATGCGTTTGCTTCACAACCCGGGAAGCTTGCGATTCTTGATCCAAGCGCCATGACAAACATTGGGCGCACTTGTTTCATCATCCGGGTCAAGGTGGTTGATACTTTCGAAAGCGGGTAAGAAACTTTATTCAAGAATTTCTAAGCCGCCGGTCAACGGGAAAGTAACCAGCACTGCCCGATAAATTTAGAGCGAGCACAAGGAAAAGAACAAATCAACGGGAAAGAGAATCCCCTTTTCTTGCTCGTGATTTATCCATTTTTCATTCATTGAAAGAGTTGACTTTTCAATTAAGGTGGCTAATTACACTAAAATTTCATTTAATGGTTCGTTAAAGCACCTCATGTGAACTATGATTTCAAAATCCAAAATGTGATACAATCTCTAAATTATCTATATTTTTGCGGCATGTTGATGCTATCAACACTGCTTCTCTGTGGAAGATACAGCCCAGTCTGCAATTTTCGTGAACAAAATATTAGATTAGGAAACAGATCATCAATCGCAGTATGGGTTGCAATTACGAAATCTGTTTTGCAGATGTTCTTTGACTTAATTTGAACAAGTAATGTTTTTCGAAACATATACTGAATATGCCCTTGACCCTTGTGACATGAAAGCCGGGAGGACAGCTCTTTAGGAGGCACCAGTGTACCAAATTTGATGTTTTTCAAGAAATGGTTCTCAAAAACTGAGCGGACGAAATCTTATTATGTCCAGTATGACCCTTGACCTTGTGTTCTCTTTATACGGGTCATCTCCTCCTTGGGTAGAACAAGTTTACCAAGCTTGATATCTGTCAAGCAAAGCGTTCTCAAGATATTGAGTAGAAGATGTATAACTATGTCCAGTTTGACCCTTGACCTTATGAACTGAAAAGGTGGTTATCTACTCTCTTGGGGTAAACACTGTAAAAAGTCAAGCAAAGGATTCTTGAGCAGACAATACCGGTATCTTAATTATAATATACTGTATTCAGATTAGTTTGACCTTTGACCTTCAACAAAATCAATAGGAGTCATATTTTCCTTATGTAGAAACCAGTGCACCAATTTGATGTCTGTTAAGCAAAGGGTTCTCAAAATATTGAGCAGACAATATCTTACTGTGTCTAGTTTGATCCTTGCCCTTTGACCTTAAAATCGATATGCAACATCTATTTCTTATTAGTCATTGTACCAAGTTTTATATCTGTTCTCAATATTTTGAGGGGACAATATTCTATTACGTCCAGTTTGACCCTTAACTTTGTGATCTCAAAATCGATACTACTCCTCAGTGAAAGCAGTGTACCAAAACCGTTCTTGAAATATTGAGCAGACAATATCTTAAGTTGAGTCCAATTTAACCTTTTACCTTGTGGACTGAAAAACAATAGGGGTCATCTACTTTCTAGAGGCAACCACCAAATTTGGTAACTGTCAAGCAAGGGGTTCTTTATTGAGCATACAAGTCTTGGTCTACAGACCGACCGACCGACCGGTGCAAAAATAGTATTCCCCCTTTTTCATAGTAGGGCAGAAAAATATATAATTCATGTTCATACATTCTGATCGAAATTCGGCTGATTTTTTCACTGTTTCCACAAGACAAACTGGGTCAAAATGTCTTGTGATAAAAGTGAATCGGGTCGTCACCCCAATGTCAGAAACAAGTGCGCCCATAAGTAGCGACTGTTCCTTCGTTAATAGAGTAAAACTCATGAGTCTTTAGGACCGTAAAATCGAAGACCCTGTGTCACCGTAAGCATTGACACGATAAAGAATTGTCACGATAAAGCATTGTCACTGTTGCGGTCCCGAGCGCCAAGCACGAGTCAAACTTTGTGGTACTTCATCTAAAGTTAGTGACGTCTTTACATGAGTGAAATACATTGTATTCTCGAATGGGGCGTAAAACAATATAAAAACAAACCAAAAAATGACAACATTAAAGATATCTTACATCTTTGCGTTCATACAATGAATACATGTGAACAGAAAGACTACTTACATGTATGCGCTCTTGTGTGCGCACTTTGGTACGCAAAGAAATCAAAGCACATGTGCTTCCCATTACACAAGGCAAACATACATTTTCTCCCAACTTCTTCGATAAGTAACACGGATAGAACAGACAACCGCACCACAGTACTCCACAGCCTTAAAATAAACGAGAACAGTCAACGTGCCAGCATGGCAGGAGAGTGTGTATACAGGAATATGTACATTACAGAACCCCACGCAGTACCCGGGAAGGACAGTTTGAGAATGGGGAAAATTTCAAATTTTCACAAGACAATTCCTTTATTTTTCTTTGAAGTACTATTTTTTTTTTTAATAGGGACAATTTTTCTAAGATGGACAAATGGTCTCTAGCCCTTGTCCTTCCTAGGCCCTGACCACGAGACGTACACGATTTCATGTCGGAGAAACACGAGCATAAACCAGAGCTCCATTGTCGAGGAGGGGGTTTTATCAAGGTGGTTGTCAGCTGACGTTTGATGGCTGACGTAGGATGGGATTGGCCAAGCTGCAAAACAAAATGATTAAATTCCATTTGAATTTATTTTAGAAAGGGGAAAATAACGAACAGTAAGCAATCTCAGAAATAGGTTGTATTGGCAAACTAGATCGTTATAACGACCATGGAATTTGCGAAATGCTGATTTTAAACGAGACTGTTTGAACATATCTCGAACGAGATTCATCCATTAACATATTACATACAACACAATGTAACAAGCAACTGTTGAGTAACGTGAACACTAACTAATCCCTAGAACAGACAGAGGTCATCTTTCTTTATTGGTTATTCGATTTGCTCAAATTAAATTTACAACTGGTACGAAGTATACGAAATAAAAAGGTTTAATATCTCAAGCAAAATCGTTCGAAATGGGTTTGTTTGCTAGATAATCCAGAGTAAACACACACACAAAATCAATCTGTGCTAGGCAGAATATTTTAATCTGAAATTTGACTGAATAAAAATAAATCACTTACGTAATTAAATGCTTGTCGCGGAGAAGGCTTCTGTGCCACGGGCGGTGGGTTTCCATGGTCATATCTTGGGAGTGGCCTTTGCACGTATTGGTCAGCAAATGGAACTGGGTTTCCGTGTTTGGAGCTCATTCTAGTATGGTCAGCCGAAGTGACCGGGCCCGATTCCCCAACTCTTGAATATCCGGTTACGTGTGTGTTCGCTTGGTCTTTCACATACCTTCTTTCCGCCGGCCTGGATGTCGGTACTCTTCCGCGCTGTTCATCTGTTAGTGTTCCCTCGTGTTTTCCAGACACTGTCATCCTTCCCGGGTTTTCCGTCATCTTGGGTCTTTCGGGTTGACCAATTATGGAAATCATCTCCGGTTGCCCTGTTATAGGGAATTCCTCTGGCCGGTCAGATAATGGTACCCACTCAAATTCCCCGGTCATGGGCGGCGGAGCAGGAAAATCATATTCACCGTTTCCGATCATTGCTTAAAATTCACTGTTCAGTTCTGCGGGAATTGTTAAAACAGAAGACAACAAAATGTTGCATAATAATTTGACTGTTGAGTGCATCTCAAAGGTTGAAATGAAATATAGGGAAAGAAGGAACGAGGAAATAGTATTGTTTTTACGATTGCTTCTTGAAATCACACTTAATTATAAGTGGCTGGATATAGTTCATAATTATGCTACTTGTAGTTCTCACTTTCGTCAATCAAAAGTGCCATCATCAGTCCAGAATATACAAAATCGTATATATTCCTATTTTACTGCACGGGTTAACCAATAAACAATTTCGTTTAAAATAAATTTCTTGATTTCAGATAATTTGTGTTTCTAATGTACGCTAAATGTACACCTATTTTGTATATGAGGGCCACGGGTTCGTTATTGAGATTAGCTAAATCTTATTTTTGAAATATTTCCACTTGTTATAGAATTTCTCCTTTATTTAAGCAAACTTTGTCTTTCCTCATGGATACTTTGTACCAAGTTTGGTGAAGGATGACTACACCATTCAGTCTTTGTTAAAGCGACTGATTCAAGATTTCCCCCCAAAATTTTGTTTTCTCTTTTAATGATCAAAATCTACTGTCTAATATGTTTAAAAGGTTTTTACAAAAAATTACGGTTATACATTATGGCAGAAGTTCATTATCGAGTTTGGTATTTGCTGTGTAAATAAAGATTGCGGTATATCATTGTTTACAAAGTTTTGAAAAGGTATGGTATTCGATCTAAGTTTATTATATATACATGTATATCACATTCCAAGTATTCTTTAGGTAAACTGTGCCATCTAGAAGTCGAATTTGTGTCTGTGCAAAATAGAATGCGTTAAAATTACAAAATTAACATTTCACTAGTTTGTTCGTATAAACATAAACAAGGATCGAGTCTCTTTTACATAGCACAGATTTAAGGCTAAAATATTACTTTTATCCTTGAGTTAAGAAGGTCCAAATTGCGAATATTTCAAAAAACGCGAACCAGTCCCACCAACACACACACACACACACACACACACACACACACACACACACAGGCCACACCATCTTTTAAGTCAAGATGAAGAAATATGCAAAACAAACTACCAAAATAAGTTCTATAAATATGTATTACTCTTATAAATATGCAAAGGAAATATATATGTTGTACATGTTCACATATAAATATATTTATGGTTTGATACTAATTTGATGATGAAGGAACGAAACTATATCGTCCGGCGTGTCATTGTCTGTTATAAATGATTACATCGGTCTCATCCACAGCCGTTGACATCAACGTCATACATATACAAACATAAACCGAAATGTCCAGCAGTGTCCGAGTGTGACTTAACACAAAAAACTGTCACGTTATAGTTTACTGGAATTTTGTTGGTTGTTCATTGTAATGTAATCCTGCTCACGTGATAGCTGACACATGACACAACACGAACACAAGCAGACCATACAGCAATCCTCACAGATACTGCCCTGAAACACACGTATACCAACACTATATTTTTCTTATCAAGTATCTCTAAATATTTCAAGTCTTATCTATTTTAAGGTAGCTCATTATACTAGAATTTTATCTAATGGTTTGTTAAAACATCTCTGATGAAGTATGATTTCAACATCGAAAGAGTGATACAAGCTCTCGGGTATTTTATATGATTTTTTTGTGATTTATCCCCGAATGATAAAAAATATGTATTGTTTGCAAATAAGATACTCTACAGTCCAAATTTCGTTGTGATTTGATGCATAATATGAATATCTAAGAAAATATGCCTGAACGACTCAGATAGACGTTCTAATTTTTTAAATAAAAAATATTTATGAAAATTGAAAACATTATTTGCTAGTATTTTTTGTTTTTTTAAATCTACGGATAAAATCTTCCAAAAAAAACAAAAAAACATGCCAGTTAGAAAAAAGATATATCAGAAAAATATATTTTAAAACGAAATTGAAATGAAATGGTCAAAATTTAGAAACATTACGATTTTTCAAATTTGAACCAAGACCGATCGGAATTTAAAAAAAAAATAGTCATAAAAAATTGTAATCAGAAAACTACATTCCCTTAATGTAAAATGGTTTACGAATTAAATGAATTTATAAAGGAAACTAATTTCTTGATGAAAAGAGCATACAATTAGCAACAATATGATAATTTTAGTAATTCCAATCAATTTTGATCGGGATCGGTACTTTTTTTCTTTTGATATATATCTGAAATGGTCATTTTGTAACAATTTCTTTTTAAAATATATTTCTTCGATATATCTCTTGTAACTGACACGTTTTGGTTTTTTTTTTAACATTTTATCCGTAGATTTAAAAAATATCAACAAATAACGTATTCAATTTTCAGGCAAGCTTAAAATGTAGTACAGTAGTGAGGCTTTAAAAGAGGAACACTCGAACTTTAATATTTCTGATAGTGAAGCAGGGCCCCATACTGAGCAGTCTGCACTTTAAATCTTCACCATCGTCATTAATATTTCTGACAACAGACGTCGCGAAATCAACGGAAGAAAAAAATTATGGAAAATTCCAACAAAGTGAAATTATTTGTGTAGTACACTTACAGTAATGTTATTTTCTGCTCTTATCTTGGTTCGTAAAGGCACGAGAGCGGTGCAGTCCGGCATGGCGAGGGGCAGGAGGCAGGACTCGCCCAGCTTTTGCGACAGGTAAAATAGGTAAAAATGTGGACAGAGCGTAACAGCAATACCTACAAAGGATTTATCCAAAAGAATACTGCAAACGGTACAATATACGCCCGTTGGACTGTGAAATTGAACCTAACAGACATTCTGAATAGAAAAGCCTAAAAGTTGGTCATGGTGCACCAATCCATCTGACATGTGAACTGATAATGTATTTCTCTGAGAGTGAGGTTGTGACAAAATATCGGTGCAATATCTATCTATGATGATAAAAAGTCCAGGAAACCATTTGATCTACTTTTAGCCCCAAAGTAGGTCATGGTGCACCAATTAAGTTGAAATGTGAACTGATTATGTATTTCTCTGAAAGGGAGGTTGTGACTAAATTTCAGAGCAATACCTGTGACCATAACACAAACAAATATCGAAAACTGTTTGACCTACTTCTACCCCTAAAGTACTGTAGGTCACAGTGTACCAATCCAGCTGAAATGTTAACTACACTTGTCTTCCTCCGAGAAGAAGCCTTTGACTAAATATCAGGGCAATATCTGTATCCGTAATGCAAAAAATCCCGGAAAACTGTTTGAACTACTTATAGTTCTGAAGTAGGTCAAGAATGGACCAATCCAGCTGAAATGCAAACTGACTCTTCCAATTCTTAATGGAGATATTGTGACCAAATTTCAAAGTTGTACATGCATCCGTTACGGAAAAAAGTCCGGAAAACATGACCTGGGACGGACAGCCAGCCAGACAGACGCACGGACAGCGCCTTACAATAACACCCCATGGTGTCCCCTGTCTAATGAGGAGAGTATAAAAATAGAACTTAACCAGGGCTTATTTTTTTTTAAAGCAATATGAACTGTAATGTGCGGCAATTTTTTGATGCATATTTTTGAAACTTATTAATATCTTATATCTCCACATGCGATGAGCGTGAACTTGCCAAATGCAACCCCATGGTGTCCCATTGTTTATCCCACTGAATATCGCTAATAACCGATCGTCAAAGTAGCACGTGCAAAATGCTATGAACATAGTATCAAAGATGAAATCGGGTGTAAATGTCCGGGTTATTTATATTGCATGCCTACAAAATTATTTTACATGATATTGTTAAAGAAATATAGGCAACTTAGTTTGTAGTGCACAATTCTCTCCGCAATAATGCTGAATGTTTCATTCATGAAAAATTCATAAGGTTAGGAAAACATAAACGTATATGACCTGCCAATCTGAGTAGGCCATGTTCGTTTAAGGTAGCTCCACTCCCATGTGATGTCATAGATTTTTGTAAAAATTTTGATTAAACTTAGTGCATGTCAAAAATTTATCTTTAGGAGGAATTTTATTCACTGGGTATAATAAAAAATATGAAACTATTTGAGTCCAAGAAGTTTATTACCGTCTTCCTTGGAAGACGGTATACAGAGTTGAAGTGTTTTACAGTCTTCGGGCTTTGCACTTCCTCTATTTTTTCATTGGTAGAAAGTGCATGAAGTGAAAATTTTCAATTATTTCATTGGTTGAAATGCTCTTCAAGACAAGGGAGATAATTTTCTGGTGTACTAATTTTCGTACGACTTAACAGTTTTTCAAGATTTTCAATCTTAAAAAAATCGACAAAACGAACAAAAGAAAAATGCAATTCATGAAATTGACATTACTTTTTTAAAGCAACTAATACAAAGCATTTCTATGATTACTTCATTTACAGCAATGTTTTCGTTTTTGCATACAAACAGAAAAACTCGCCGTCTTTTGTTTTGATTGCTTGTGTTTTGGGATAATTTTAATTCACAATCAGTGATTCCAATGCAACCATTTTTGTTTGTATTATCAGTGGCATTTGAGAACTTTGCTAATCTTAAGAAGGAATAGGATAGTAACATTTCATTACATATTATGTTGCTTAAAATTACCCCTGTCTGTTTCAGGTAAACTTAAAGTTTTTGTTTTTTTCAACACATCTGTTCTAAAACTATCCTATTCCTTCAGAATATTTTTTTTCCTTACAATTGCTCAAATTTGAATAACAATTATTAATCTTTTCCATCACTCTCTATGTATTTTATGATATAATTTTTGGCAAAACTATTACAATATTCTCAGGTCTTTATCCTGGTTAATTTCTAAAGCAGTTGTACTGTACAATATGCAAGAATAATTTTTATGCAAATTTTAGCAATTTAAATCTTTTTAGTTTGTTTTGTTTCATAACTTTGTTAAAAAATAAATATTTTGATATACACACTGAAAATCTCAGTTTCATTTGATATAGAGGCTTTAATCAGTGCTAATACAGGGAACAGTGATTTTGATTTCCAGTACCCTTCATAAATACAAACTTTTACAATGGGAGTCAGGACACAGCTTTATAGGCATGATGTCCGTGAGATTATTTATTTTTATCTCAATTCAATAATGAAGACAAGGGACATAATTCAACTTCGCTCTATAGAGTTGCTGCTAAAGACGGCAAGCTTTTTTAAAAAGCTTTACTTGTATTTTCTATAATAGTCAATTCCGGAAATTATCTATATTTGCCAAGGGCAATAACCCCTATGCTGGTATTTTCTCTAAACTATCCGGTATATATCTTTTATACAATGATTTCCCTGATATGAGTGATAATGATATTTATATATATTTATAAACTAGGAGTTTTTGAACACCTGAGAGTTGGATTAATGTCAATTTTTTGGGGAAGTATATTTTTGATTTCTACATTGAAGGAGAATTAGGAAATTCAAAAGAAAAACTAGGGTCGCAATGCTTCTTATTGAGCTATAGTGTTCTAAACATGACCTTTTTGCACTTAAAATTTATTCAATTAAACTTCATTTGCCTGTTGGTGTCAACATAGCACAAGAAACACAAATCAATCATTACATAAAATAGATGTATTGCATAATCATGTCTTCTAACACTACAGATAAAAAGAAAGTTTATTAATATGGAAATAAATGACCTTTTTGCACTTGATATATGAAAAGAATTCATGATTTCAAATTCGAGAGTTTAAAAGGACGTGTTAGGAGTAATTTCTAAGATTTCACATCATTTTCAAGGTCTTATCTGAACATTTAGAATTGAACTTTAAAAAGTGGGGGTTAAGAGACCAAATTTTAAATTATTGGCGAAAATACTGAATTTTTACATTAATTTAACCTTTTTAAGAATCAGTGTTCTGTTTGGAAAAATATATCAACTAAATGAATGAATTACAACATTGAACTAGTTCCAAGTTTCAACTAGTTGCATCGTAGATTATAAAACTGAAATACACGCATAGGAGTATAAAAATAGAAGTTATATTGGATGGAACAGAAACTGTAATATCACGCAGATTTAGAACTTTTTGATTAATCAATTCTTCCGCCACAAAATGTAGTTCCTTCAAGACCCTTTTAAAATTTTAATTGACACAAAAAATTTTCAACTGGATAGGGTGCAGTAATAGATGTGTAATATGTTTGCACCAATGGGATCAGAGTTGAATCAGTAAATACTTAGTTGTAGCATCTTGTGCAGTAGCTTCCTTAAACCAGTTATGTGTATTTTTTATTACACTGTTCAATGCAAATGTGAGATTTTTTAATGCTGACATATCATAGTACATGCACATCTGTTTATGTATGTATGACATCTTTAAAAAGTTAACAACATATATATTATTGATTAGATTAAACTATGTCAAGTAGAAATTAATATGGTTTTTGTACTTTAAACCATTGATATTGATAAGTCACATGAGGATGGAGTTACCTAACATTTGATTTATCGCATTGGGCAACTCGTGTTGATCTCCACTGTAAGACGATATTATATAGTTGAAGTATTTCACAGTCTTCGGACAATACACTTCCTCTCCTTTGTGATTGATAGAAAATGTATGATGTGAAAATTCTAATTTATTTCATTGGTTGAAATTCTGTTCAACGCCAGAGAGATAATTTTGTGATGATTTAATTTACGTACGACTTAACAATTTTACAATCCCGTAGGGATCCGGGTTAGAATGGGTCTTCAGTACCCCCTGCATGTCGTAAGAAGCAACTGAATGGGGCGGTCCTTCGGATGAGACCGCAAAAACCGAGGTCCCGTGTCATAGCAGGTGTGGCACGATAAAGATCCCTCCCTGCTCAATGGTCATAAGCGCCGAGCATAGGCCTAAATTTTGCAGCCCTTCCAGGGCCGTAAATTAACCTTCAATTTGGAGGAGGCAGGAAATTAGGCGGGGGTCTGGGGGCCGCATTTTGTGCACACTGAACACGTTTCGTGCAAAATCCTTGATTCTAGGGCCTTCTAAGATGTTACTTGACTAACTCATTCTAAAAGAAAGATTTGGAATGCTTTTTAAGGGAGGTATCATGTTCTTTGTTATTGGAAACAACATAAATTCTAATGAACTTTAAATTTTAATTTTTTTTGGCTCAAAAGTTGGAGGAGGCAGCTGCCTCCTCCGCCTCCATGTAATTTACGGCCCTGCCTTCACCGGCAGTGGTGACGTCTCCATATGAGTGAAATATTCTCGAGAGGGACGTTAAACAATATTCAATCAATCAACAATTTTACAGGATTTTCAATTTTAAAAAAAAAAGAGAGACAACGAAGAGAAGAAAGAAGAAAAATTGCAATATGATAAAACTGACATTTTAATCTTATTTATAATGACTATCAAACACGTTTCTATAATTCAACAAATAACAGAAATGGTCTTTTTTGCACGAAAATCTTAAAATTCTTTTTCATAAAAGAGCTAGGTACGTTAGGATCCGCCTGTGCACAAACGTCAAAATCAGACGCCTGATTAGATATAAAAATTAAAAAAAAAAAGAAATTGGCCACAGCCAACGGCCAGAACGAAACATGCACAATTACTTCTTTTGAATATAATCTATCTCTAGTTTACTGCTTTTTGTGGCCGATGCATGTGGCCACATGGGATTTTCTCCTAAAAGGTAGAAAAAGTGAAGAAAATCGTCCATTTTCCGGATTCCGGATAGGTTGAATAGTACTCAACATTACAAGAGACCTAGATCCGCCGATATGTTTGTATATATAAATACTAGGGATCATCAACTGCATATATATCAATGATTTGTATTGATAATTGTTCTTCATTTTTAAAGTATTTTACAGGGCCTAGTTATGATAACAAACATACCTAGCTCTTTGGGCAATTTTCAGCTATTTCGTAGTTCTTGTTTCTTGCTTTGTGAAAAATTAAACAAGCTGAACATCTGCTTTTCACCGTTTTCTTGAGGTTGAGAAGAAACAATGCTTTCTATTTTTAGTACAAATATCATGTCTACTTCAAGGTCATAATAGAAAAATTATTGTACGGTTGTTTTTATCAATCTTTACCCGGAGTTATCGTTCCTTATAATGTGAGAGCAAGGAACGATAACTCTGGGTTGCGATTGTAGTTTCTAGTAAGCGTTTTTTAAAACTTGATTTATAAAAGATTTATGATTTCAGAAAAGTTTGATTATGTGGTCATTTAATAAAAATATAAATACTAAAGCATATCATGCATCTATATCAGTTTACTGTATAAGGTTGTTTCTAAAGACGGCAAGCTTTGTTAAAATGCTATACTTGTTTTAACAGTTGATTCTCTTAGAATTGAATCAACAAGACAGGCTTCTTCAATTAAACAGTTTCGTGAAAGTGTTAGCTCTGATATCAGTAATCCCAAACCCCCTGTATACTTTTCATATGGTTCTCGTCTGTTGAATATAATTCATACCAAACTGAGGCACACCTGTATTTTGAATTATGATCTTTATAGACGCAATATTGTTGATTCTCTATTATGTTCCTGTGGCTTGCGTGAAGACACATATCACTTTTTCTTTATTTGTATGAAATATTCAATTGCTAGATACAAATTAATAGATATATTGCGTAGGTTAAACGATTTAGTTATTATTGATACACATTTTCTACTTTGGGGTGATAATGTCTTATCAACTGAATTGAATAATTGTATTTTCTCTAATGTTCAGACGTATATTCAAGAAACCAAAAGATTTAGCTGATGATCATATCATATTCCATTGTTTATCTCTATAACACTTACCATTTATGTATTCTGTGTATATTATTTTTAATGACAATTGTGCTACATGTATTAGATTAGAACTCGTAAGTTGTACGGACTTGCTTCTGGTCATTTTGCGCAGAACTTCTTCAAGCGTTTGACCTGGGGTCACTCGCATTAAACCACTCGTACGTCATGGAAATACGTTTAACAAGAAAGTAATTGTTTTATCTCTAAAATAAACAATATTACAGGGACTGAAACTTTATTATGTCATTTGTCATTTTCTTGATTCATTAATTCAATTTACACATACATTTGTACAAAAGATTGCCGGCGAATACAGTTCATATTGCTTAAAGTTCATGACCTTTATTTATTACAAGACTTTGAAGCCACTCAATCCTAAAAAAAAAAAAAAAAAATACCCATATTAC
This sequence comes from Ostrea edulis, assembly GCF_947568905.1. Taxonomy (NCBI): domain Eukaryota; kingdom Metazoa; phylum Mollusca; class Bivalvia; order Ostreida; family Ostreidae; genus Ostrea; species Ostrea edulis. Next base: position 104,097,150 of record NC_079164.1, read on the forward strand.
CAAAAATTATCTCGCGATTTTACTTACATGACGTCATGTCAGAAAAACATCCAAAAATATCTGTGCTCCACGTGCGTTGTTTGGGACGGGTTGGTACCGTTTGGGGAGCTTGAGGGGCCTGGACAACAACGGTGGTGTTGGATGAATGCTGTTTTATAAAAGTAAAATAAACTGTATTTGAATTTTAACTCCATTTTCGATGTCAGCGAGCATTTTAACAAGAGGCCCATGGGCCACATCGCTCACCTGAGTCACCTTGGTCCATATCAGAAGATTTTCCATATCTATTTGCATGTAAAACCGTAGTCCCTATTATGGCCCCAAACCTACCCCTGGAGGCCATGGTTTTTGCAAACTTGAATCTACACTATGTCAGAAAGCTTTCATGTAAATGTGAACTTCTTTGGCCCAATGGTTCTTGAGAAGAAGATTTTTAAAGATTTTCCCTATATATTTGTATGTAAAACTTTGATCCCCTATTGTGGCCCCATCCTACTCCAGGGGGGGGGGGGGGCATGATTTTAACAAACCCGAATCTGCACTATATCAGAAAACTTTCATATAAATCTCAGCTTTTCTGGCTTAGTGGTTCTGGAAAGAAGATTTTTAAAGATTTTTCCTATATATTTGTATGTAAAACTTTGACCCCCTATTGTGGCCCCATCCGACCCCCGGGAGCCATGATCTTAACAATTTATAATCTGCACTATACCAGGAAGCTTTCATATAAACCTCAGCTTTTCTGGCTCAGTGGTTCTTGGGAAGAAGATTTTTAAAGATTTTTCCTATATATTTGTATGTAAAACTTTGATCCCCTATTGTGGCCCTATCCGACCCCCGGGGGGCATGATTTTAACAATTTAGAATTTGCATTATATAAGGAAGCTTTCATATAAATCTCAGCTTTTCTGGCTCAGTGGTTCTTGAGAAGAAGATTTTTTAATGACCCTACCCTATTTTTACTTTTTCTTGATTATCTCCCCTTGGAAGGTGGCCTGGCCCTTTATTTTAACAATTTAGAATTCCCTTTACCTAAGGATGTTTTGTGCTAACTTTGGTTGAAATTGTCCCAGTGGTTGTTGAGAAGAAGTTGAAAATGTGAAAAGTTTACAGACGGATAGACGGACGGACGGACGCCGGAATACGGGTGATCAGAAAAGCTCACTTGAGCTTTCAGCTCAGGTGAGCTAAAAAAAGGAAATTTTGATATATTCATGAAAACCAATCAAGCGACTTAATGTAACGATGTATTTCAAAACACATACTAGTTTATATACGTACACACATGTGTGCGTGTGCGTGTGCATGTGTACTTACGAAAGCAGCTGGCTGAGAGAATCCGGGTTGAGTTGTGATGGGTGCGCTATATGCTGGTGGTGCCCCGGGCTGCTCCTGGTGGTGAATTCCATTCTTGATATCTATGGTCATCAAATAGTAAAACAATTTGACATGCAATATATTACTGGGTCAATGACCCAGGGTTATCAAAGTTGAGTCGAAGTTTTCCATGTTCTGTGATAGTGAGACAGACTATACATAGACTTAATTTTCATCGTCAACTAGACCTTTCAGGTGATTGCAGGTATATACTATATTGTACATACATCTACCTATGGCATATTCTGGTACACATTTAAACATGTAGCTTCATTATAAAGGTGGTTTCAAAATGGTCAGATAGCATGTTTGGCGTATTGCATTTTTGGGGTGTGGGTGTGGGTGAAAATGTACATGTATAAAAGACAAGTAGAATAGATCATGTTGTCCTTTTCTGATAGCAAATTAAGATTTGCTTTTTCGGGTATTTTATTTTATGCTGTAGATTATACGAAACTAAGTTTTGCTTTTTCATGTTATAAGATGTTTGTTCTTATATTAAAGAGTATTTGCGAATATGAATTTAAAAATCTCAAAATGAAACACACCATTACCCTGTAATAAGAGTTACAAGCCTTTCTCCATCATATATATCCATAAGATGACGTATCTGGAGTATCCAAACATTTGGAGGGCCTGTGTATTTACCCGTGTTTATAAATCTATATTCTGCATGAACTGAATGTGAATGATATAAATTCCATACTATTTGCTTTCTATCAGCAGACAAACGGTAAATTAAATTTACAATGTGTTATACAGACCTCAAAGATGAAATATGTTCACTCAGTGAAATTCGATTTTTATGTTAAGATTTGAAATAGCTAAGTCAAGCTATTTCAATTAGCTTTATAAAGCTATGTAACTAAATCAAGAGATTGTATTGGAACTGCCTACATATCATGCGTATCCGATAGATGAACATATGCATGCGAGAAAAGAATGTTCAGTTGATAAAGAAGATAGAGAATTGTGGCGCACATTGAGATTTTGTGCATGTTAATGAATGTATATCAGCTGTAAGGTTTATCCACCCTCGTGTGACATCATACCCACCCCCCCCCCCCCAATCTTATAATTAAAACTTTGTGCATAAGAGAATTACATGTTTTGGAAGAATATTTCATTCATTGGGTAAACTTATGGTGCCGAAAAAAGTTGATATTTTCTATCAATAATCAATTATCTAGATTTTTTTTAAATTGTCAAGGGCAATAATTCTTATGCTGGTTATTCCTCTATTGCATATCTATTGATAAATAATTTCCTCGATATCCATGATAATCGTGACGATTAATTCATACATACATATTTATAAAGTGGCAGTTTTTTTTAAACCGTTGAAATTAAAAGAAAACTCATTTTAAACAGATTTTATGTATTTTTATAATTCTGTGTAATGAAATTGTGCGATTTCTAACGTTGGCTTCGGTTTACATATATCTGACATCTTTAGAAAGGTGGCAACAAACATTTTCTTTGGCTATTGATTGAATGAAATTATATCAAGTGGAAATTGATGCTTTTTTCTAGTTTAAACCATCGTTTTTGATAAGTCACATGAGGATGGAGTTACCTTAATTGACTGATTAAGGGTGAATAGCACATCGTTATGTTGATGGCCGACTTCCTTTCGAGTTATATTAAGGAAAAATGAATATCCCCAGCGTATATTTACCAACTAGATGATTAGCCTCATTGTTTAACGTGTAACCGCTGATATATACATGTAGATTCTCAGGAGTCTTATTGAATCTCAACGAGAAGTGCATTTTTCAGTAAGTATTAAAGTAATCTTTAAAGTTTCAACACACACACACAAAAAAATAATGATGAAACATCATAGATTCAAATGTGTAAATGGTTACATTGTAATTAACCCCAACTTGTAGGTTACATAATTTAGATACAAAAAAATCCAACACAGTTCAGTTTCAGGTGGTTTAGGATAATGTAGGGACATGTAGAACGGAGATCGTGCAAAGCATGAAAAAAACTTTTAAAGTTTCTTTCTTTTAATTTCTTTCCTAGATGTTTTAATGATAGATCAAATGCTGCTATAGCTAGTTATGATTAATTAGGATATGCAAAATCCAAATTGAAAACCAGTACATACCCGACATGCTTATTCGTTGAAGTCACTGGATCAGCTAAGAGACGCTGCTGAATGTGGGTTTTCAAGTCTTACGTGAGAACAAATCAGGTCACAGGTAAATGAATATTTGTCAAGCATGACGACGTACCGTTAAATACCGAGTTCTTCCTACATGTATACATCAAAGAAAGCAATATCCATTTTTGTTTTTAGATAAAGCTATATTTCTGCAGCTCCCACACAATTAAGCTCATATTTCATCGATCATACACATCTCATCAAAGTACTGAAAGTACCATACACCGACAGATACCAGTCTAACTAGTACACGATGTATCTCACATTTTCTCGTTGCTTTTGGTATAATGCAAATCTTTAAACAAGTGTGTCTTCTTAGAGATTTTCAGCCACTACATGTGGCACCAAGTTGTTAAATTATTATCCATTTCAAACAATATACTCTGAAGTGTGTTGAATATAAACACAATTTAATGAATCAAATATTATGAATGACGACTGCATTCGATGTTAACAAACATTTTAAACGAATCATCGAGTTTTCTAAACCGATCATCAAAATATTATAACATTTGTGTACTCTACTAAGCTTTCTCTTTCATGGAAATAGCTGAAGTTTCTTTCTTGTTTTACACAGCAAATCCGAGGTTTTTAAAACAACACCTTCTACATTGTGTGTGAACCTTGTGTCCTTACGCTCAGACAAAACAAACAACAGCAGTTTGAAAACTTTCTGAACAGGTCTTGAACATGTTAGTTAATAGATAAAATAGAAATAAAATATTTCAAATTTTATATTCATAAGATATTCATCAATCAATCAATTATACAGGTAATCAATCAGATAATGAATATGGTATAAGGCCCGATAACGACCATTAAAACTGCTTTTCTGTTACGAAAAAAAATCCTTCAGTTCACAACCTGACACGAAAAACATATGAAAAGCATTTTATAATGGGCATAAATGATGTAAAATTAAAGACATTAAAGAGGTTGAGGGTGTTGCATCCCAAGGAAAAAATTGCCAATGCATGCCGGGTTTGAAGGGCGAGGTGTATTTTTTCATCGCAAATCGTAATTGATTTCATCTCAAAGATGTCAATATATGAATTCTTCAATTTCATTATCTCAGCATCTTTCACATGTTCGCGCCTAGATAAAGAAAAATTTCTTATTGGCCGTCAAATTAAGAATGAACAATCATATTACGACATGTGTAATATGCTCATTTGGGGTTAAAATATTGACCTCAACATCTCCTAAAAGTTGTCTTTTAAGTTCGGCCAGTCAGAGCAAATAACTATTATTCATTCATTTAACAGTATGCCCTATTTAAAAAACAAACAAAGAAAAGAATGTCAGACAGAATGGAAAGAAAATCAACAAAGTTAACGCTCAAGTTACTAGTAATTCATATGCAAATGTAGTCAGCAAAAAATTATGGCGTAATTCACAGCACTATTGAAAAAAAACCAACTGATGCAGTTTCTTGCTCAGGGTTAGATACATCATCGAACGATTTCCTGGTTCAGCTGGACGTGGTCGTGCTCACGTGATAGCTGGCACATGACGCATAATGGGCACCAACAAACCATGCAACAATCCTCGCAAATACTGCCCTGAAATATATGATTATGTATCAAACATTAAATTTTATTCTCTCTCTCTCTCTCTCTCTCTCTCTCTCTCTCTCTCTCTCTCTTAGACCGAAGTGTTATGAAAATGTTTTACGAGACTACTTATAGTTTTATCATGTAGAAATATTTTTCAGACTTGACAAGTAAATAAAGAGTCGACCTCAGTTCTGAAAGAATCGAGCTAGAGGTTTTTGATATCTTATTATGTATGAAGCATAAATGTATGTGACAACTATTAGTCCTTTCCACAAGTACAAGGTCACAATATAACCAATCAAAAGAAGGTATAAATTCTATGCTTGTTGCAGACAAAATATAACATCTCAAAGCGTCCAATAAATATCAGAAGAATTCATATTTAAAGATAAAAATGTGTTCGAAACTAAAATGATAATAGAGATTGAATCCTTACAACAATATTGTTCTCTGCGCGGATCTTGGTTCTGAGAGGGATCAGAGCACCGTATCCTGCTATAGCAATTGGCAGACAACAAGACTCTCCAAGCTTAGTGGACAGATAACACATATAGAACGATCCACACCATGTCACAGCGCAACCTGACGGGAAATGGATATGAATAAGATATTATTACATGGGTAGCAATTATAGTTTGAAAATATAAAAATCTATCATGAGTATCCATGTGAAATAAGGAGACCAAGCATGAGGTTTCGACAAAGATGAACTCATAATGGATTGAGTGTTCACTTCTCTGACCGCAAAATACAATAAATGAATAAAGAACCAGACAGAGCTGGACTATTAACAGTGCTGATGATGAAATAAACCGGAACCGACGGTGTGACGTCATAAATTAAATTTCAATGGCCGCTCTCTTAGCAGCGGGTAATTTAAAATATATGATGAATTAACTTAAATCGTTAAGCAATGATTTTTGTTAGGGTTGCCTTTCACTTTAACGTGTGTTGCTTTAACGAGCCATCAAATATAAATATGGTGTAGAGAACTTCGGGAACTAAAATTTGGTATGTGATTATCTACATATAACGAGTTAATACAGATTAACCTACTTTCGTAACGCCTGATTTATTCTAACAAAAAAATGTAGAAATGTCTAATGAGGAGAGTATAAAAATAGAACTTAACCAGGGCTTATTTTTTTTAAAGCAATATGAACTGTAATGTGCGGCAATTTTTTGATGCATATTTTTGGAACTTATTAATATCTTATATCTCCACATGCGATGAGCGTGAACTTGCCAAATGCAACCCCATGGTGTCCCATTGTTCATCCCACTGAATATCGCTAATAACCGATCGTCAAAGTAGCACGTACAAAATGCTATGAACATAGTATCAAAGATGAAATCGGGTGTAAATGTCCGGGTTATTTATATTGCATGCCTACAAAATTATTTTACATGATATTGTTAAAGAAATATAGGCAACTTAGTTTGTAGTGCACAATTCTCTCCGCAATAATGCTGAATGTTTCATTCATGAAAAATTCATAAGGTTAGGAAAACATAAACGTATATGACCTGCCAATCTGAGTAGGCCATGTTCGTTTAAGGTAGCTCCACTCCCATGTGATGTCATAGATTTTTGTAAAAATTTTGATTAAACTTAGTGCATGTCAAAAATTTATCTTTAGGAGGAATTTTATTCACTGGGTATAATAAAAAATATGAAACTATTTGAGTCCAAGAAGTTTATTACCGTCTTCCTTGGAAGACGGTATACAAAGTTGAAGTGTTTTACAGTCTTCGGGCTTTGCACTTCCTCTATTTTTTCATTGGTAGAAAGTGCATGAAGTGAAACTTTTCAGTTATTTCATTGGTTGAAATGCTCTTCAAGACAAGGGAGATAATTTTCTGGTGTTCTAATTTTCGTACGACTTAACAGTTTTTCAAGATTTTCAATCTTAAAAAAATCGACAAAACGAACAAAAGAAAAATGCAATTCATGAAATTGACATTACTTTTTTAAAGCAACTAATACAAAGCATTTCTATGATTACTTCATTTACAGCAATGTTTTCATTTTTGCATACAAACAGAAAAACTCGCCGTCTTTTGTTTTGATTGCTTGTGTTTTGGGATAATTTTAATTCACAATCAGTGATTCCAATGCAACCATTTTTGTTTGTATTATCAGTGGCATTTGAGAACTTTGCTAATCTTAAGAAGGAATAGGATAGTAACATTTCATTACATATTATGTTGCTTAAAATTACCCCTGTCTGTTTCAGGTAAACTTAAAGTTTTTGTTTTTTTCAACACATCTGTTCTAAAACTATCCTATTCCTTCAGAATATTTTTTTTCCTTACAATTGCTCAAATTTGAATAACAATTATTAATCTTTTCCATCACTCTCTATGTATTTTATGATATAATTTTTGGCAAAACTATTACAATATTCTCAGGTCTTTATCCTGGTTAATTTCTAAAGCAGTTGTACTGTACAATATGCAAGAATAATTTTTATGCAAATTTTAGCAATTTAAATCTTTTTAGTTTGTTTTGTTTCATAACTTTGTTAAAAAATAAATATTTTGATATACACACTGAAAATCTCAGTTTCATTTGATATAGAGGCTTTAATCAGTGCTAATACAGGGAACAGTGATTTTGATTTCCAGTACCCTTCATAAATACAAACTTCTACAATGGGAGTCAGGACACAGCTTTATAGGCATGATGTCCGTGAGATTATTTATTTTATCTCAATTCAATAATGAAGACAAGGGACATAATTCAACTTCGCTCTATAGAGTTGCTGCTAAAGACGGCAAGCTTTTTTAAAAAGCTTTACTTGTATTTTCTATAATAGTCAATTCCGGAAATTATCTATATTTGCCAAGGGCAATAACCCCTATGCTGGTAATTTCTCTAAACTATCCGGTATATATCTTTTATACAATGATTTCCCTGATATGAGTGATAATGATATTTATATATATTTATAAACTAGGAGTTTTTGAACACCTGAGAGTTGGATTAATGTCAATTTTTTGGGGAAGTATATTTTTGATTTCTACATTGAAGGAGAATTAGGAAATTCAAAAGAAAAACTGGGGTCGCAATGCTTCTTATTGAGCTATAGTGTTCTAAACATGACCTTTTTGCACTTAAAATTTATTCAATTAAACTTCATTTGCCTGTTGGTGTCAACATAGCACAAGAAACACAAATCAATCATTACATAAAATAGATGTATTGCATAATCATGTCTTCTAACACTACAGATAAAAAGAAAGTTTATTAATATGGAAATAAATGACCTTTTTGCACTTGATATATGAAAAGAATTCATGATTTCAAATTCGAGAGTTTAAAAGGACATGTTAGGAGTAATTTCTAAGATTTCACATCATTTTCAAGGTTTTATCTGAACATTTAGAATTGAACTTTAAAAAGTTAAGAGACCAAATTTTAAATTATTGGCGAAAATACTGAATTTTTACATTAATTTAACCTTTTTAAGAATCAGTGTTCTGTTTGGAAAAATATATCAACTAAATGAATAAATTACAACATTGAACTAGTTCCAAGTTTCAACTAGTTGCATCGTAGATTATAAAACTGAAATACACGCATAGGAGTATAAAAATAGAAGTTATATTGGATGAAACAGAAACTGTAATATCACGAAGATTTAGAACTTTTTGATTAATCAATTCTTCCGCCACAAAATGTAGTTCCTTCAAGACCCTTTTAAAATTTTAATTGACACAAAAAATTTTCAACTGGATAGGGTGCAGTAATAGATGTGTAATATGTTTGCACCAATGGGATCAGAGTTGAATCAGTAAATACTTAGTTGTAGCATCTTGTGCAGTAGCTTCCTTAAACCAGTTATGTGTATTTTTTATTACACTGTTCAATGCAAATGTGAGATTTTTTAATGCTGACATATCATAGTACATGCACATCTGTTTATGTATGTATGACATCTTTAAAAAGTTAACAACATATATATTATTGATTAGATTAAACTATGTCAAGTAGAAATTAATATGGTTTTTGTACTTTAAACCATTGATATTGATAAGTCACATGAGGATGGAGTTACCTAACATTTGATTTATCGCATTGGGCAACTCGTGTTGATCTCCACTGTAAGACGATATTATATAGTTGAAGTATTTCACAGTCTTCGGACAATACACTTCCTCTCCTTTGTGATTGATAGAAAATGTATGATGTGAAAATTCTAATTTATTTCATTGGTTGAAATTCTGTTCAACGCCAGAGAGATAATTTTGTGATGATTTAATTTACGTACGACTTAACAATTTTACAATCCCGTAGGGATCCGGGTTAGAATGGGTCTTCAGTACCCCCTGCATGTCGTAAGAAGCAACTGAATGGGGCGGTCCTTCGGATGAGACCGCAAAAACCGAGGTCCCGTGTCATAGCAGGTGTGGCACGATAAAGATCCCTCCCTGCTCAATGGTCATAAGCGCCGAGCATAGGCCTAAATTTTGCAGCCCTTCCAGGGCCGTAAATTAACCTTCAATTTGGAGGAGGCAGGAAATTAGGCGGGGGTCTGGGGGCCGCATTTTGTGCACACTGAACACGTTTCGTGCAAAATCCTTGATTCTAGGGCCTTCTAAGATGTTACTTGACTAACTCATTCTAAAAGAAAGATTTGGAATGCTTTTTAAGGGAGGTATCATGTTCTTTGTTATTGGAAACAACATAAATTCTAATGAACTTTAAATTTTAATTTTTTTTGGCTCAAAAGTTGGAGGAGGCAGCTGCCTCCTCCGCCTCCATGTAATTTACGGCCCTGCCTTCACCGGCAGTGGTGACGTCTCCATATGAGTGAAATATTCTCGAGAGGGACGTTAAACAATATTCAATCAATCAACAATTTTACAGGATTTTCAATTTTAAAAAAAAAAGAGAGACAACGAAGAGAAGAAAGAAGAAAAATTGCAATATGATAAAACTGACATTTTAATCTTATTTATAATGACTATCAAACACGTTTCTATAATTCAACAAATAACAGAAATGGTCTTTTTTGCACGAAAATCTTAAAATTCTTTTTCATAAAAGAGCTAGGTACGTTAGGATCCGCCTGTGCACAAACGTCAAAATCAGACGCCTGATTAGATATAAAAATTAAAAAAAAAAAGAAATTGGCCACAGCCAACGGCCAGAACGAAACATGCACAATTACTTCTTTTGAATATAATCTATCTCTAGTTTACTGCTTTTTGTGGCCGATGCATGTGGCCACATGGGATTTTCTCCTAAAAGGTAGAAAAAGTGAAGAAAATCGTCCATTTTCCGGATTCCGGATAGGTTGAATAGTACTCAACATTACAAGAGACCTAGATCCGCCGATATGTTTGTATATATAAATACTAGGGATCATCAACTGCATATATATCAATGATTTGTATTGATAATTGTTCTTCATTTTTAAAGTATTTTACAGGGCCTAGTTATGATAACAAACATACCTAGCTCTTTGGGCAATTTTCAGCTATTTCGTAGTTCTTGTTTCTTGCTTTGTGAAAAATTAAACAAGCTGAACATCTGCTTTTCACCGTTTTCTTGAGGTTGAGAAGAAACAATGCTTTCTATTTTTAGTACAAATATCATGTCTACTTCAAGGTCATAATAGAAAAATTATTGTACGGTTGTTTTTATCAATCTTTACCCGGAGTTATCGTTCCTTATAATGTGAGAGCAAGGAACGATAACTCTGGGTTGCGATTGTAGTTTCTAGTAAGCGTTTTTTAAAACTTGATTTATAAAAGATTTATGATTTCAGAAAAGTTTGATTATGTGGTCATTTAATAAAAATATAAATACTAAAGCATATCATGCATCTATATCAGTTTACTGTATAAGGTTGTTTCTAAAGACGGCAAGCTTTGTTAAAATGCTATACTTGTTTTAACAGTTGATTCTCTTAGAATTGAATCAACAAGACAGGCTTCTTCAATTAAACAGTTTCGTGAAAGTGTTAGCTCTGATATCAGTAATCCCAAACCCCCTGTATACTTTTCATATGGTTCTCGTCTGTTGAATATAATTCATACCAAACTGAGGCACACCTGTATTTTGAATTATGATCTTTATAGACGCAATATTGTTGATTCTCTATTATGTTCCTGTGGCTTGCGTGAAGACACATATCACTTTTTCTTTATTTGTATGAAATATTCAATTGCTAGATACAAATTAATAGATATATTGCGTAGGTTAAACGATTTAGTTATTATTGATACACATTTTCTACTTTGGGGTGATAATGTCTTATCAACTGAATTGAATAATTGTATTTTCTCTAATGTTCAGACGTATATTCAAGAAACCAAAAGATTTAGCTGATGATCATATCATATTCCATTGTTTATCTCTATAACACTTACCATTTATGTATTCTGTGTATATTATTTTTAATGACAATTGTGCTACATGTATTAGATTAGAACTCGTAAGTTGTACGGACTTGCTTCTGGTCATTTTGCGCAGAACTTCTTCAAGCGTTTGACCTGGGGTCACTCGCATTAAACCACTCGTACGTCATGGAAATACGTTTAACAAGAAAGTAATTGTTTTATCTCTAAAATAAACAATATTACAGGGACTGAAACTTTATTATGTCATTTGTCATTTTCTTGATTCATTAATTCAATTTACACATACATTTGTACAAAAGATTGCCGGCGAATACAGTTCATATTGCTTAAAGTTCATGACCTTTATTTATTACAAGACTTTGAAGCCACTCAATCCTAAAAAAAAAAAAAAAATACCCATATTACCAAAAATTATCTCGCGATTTTACTTACATGACGTCATGTCAGAAAAACATCCAAAAATATCTGTGCTCCACGTGCGTTGTTTGGGACGGGTTGGTACCGTTTGGGGAGCTTGAGGGGCCTGGACAACAACGGTGGTGTTGGATGAATGCTGTTTTATAAAAGTAAAATAAACTGTATTTGAATTTTAACTCCATTTTCGATGTCAGCGAGCATTTTAACAAGAGGCCCATGGGCCACATCGCTCACCTGAGTCACCTTGGTCCATATCAGAAGATTTTCCATATCTATTTGCATGTAAAACCGTAGTCCCTATTATGGCCCCAAACCTACCCCTGGAGGCCATGGTTTTTGCAAACTTGAATCTACACTATGTCAGAAAGCTTTCATGTAAATGTGAACTTCTTTGGCCCAATGGTTCTTGAGAAGAAGATTTTTAAAGATTTTCCCTATATATTTGTATGTAAAACTTTGATCCCCTATTGTGGCCCCATCCTACTCCAGGGGGGGGGGGGGGGCATGATTTTAACAAACCCGAATCTGCACTATATCAGAAAACTTTCATATAAATCTCAGCTTTTCTGGCTTAGTGGTTCTGGAAAGAAGATTTTTAAAGATTTTTCCTATATATTTGTATGTAAAACTTTGACCCCCTATTGTGGCCCCATCCGACCCCCGGGAGCCATGATCTTAACAATTTATAATCTGCACTATACCAGGAAGCTTTCATATAAACCTCAGCTTTTCTGGCTCAGTGGTTCTTGGGAAGAAGATTTTTAAAGATTTTTCCTATATATTTGTATGTAAAACTTTGATCCCCTATTGTGGCCCTATCCGAACCCCGGGGGCCATGATTTTAACAATTTAGAATTTGCATTATATAAGAAAGCTTTCATATAAATCTCAGCTTTTCTGGCTCAGTGGTTCTTGAGAAGAAGATTTTTTAATGACCCTACCCTATTTTTACTTTTTCTTGATTATCTCCCCTTGGAAGGTGGCCTGGCCCTTTATTTTAACAATTTAGAATTCCCTTTACCTAAGGATGTTTTGTGCTAACTTTGGTTGAAATTGTCCCAGTGGTTGTTGAGAAGAAGTTGAAAATGTGAAAAGTTTACAGACGGATAGACGGACGGACGGACGCCGGAATACGGGTGATCAGAAAAGCTCACTTGAGCTTTCAGCTCAGGTGAGCTAAAAAAAGGAAATTTTGATATATTCATGAAAACCAATCAAGCGACTTAATGTAACGATGTATTTCAAAACACATACTAGTTTATATACGTACACACATGTGTGCGTGTGCGTGTGCATGTGTACTTACGAAAGCAGCTGGCTGAGAGAATCCGGGTTGAGTTGTGATGGGTGCGCTATATGCTGGTGGTGCCCCGGGCTGCTCCTGGTGGTGAATTCCATTCTTGATATCTATGGTCATCAAATAGTAAAACAATTTGACATGCAATATATTACTGGGTCAATGACCCAGGGTTATCAAAGTTGAGTCGAAGTTTTCCATGTTCTGTGATAGTGAGACAGACTATACATAGACTTAATTTTCATCGTCAACTAGACCTTTCAGGTGATTGCAGGTATATACTATATTGTACATACATCTACCTATGGCATATTCTGGTACACATTTAAACATGTAGCTTCATTATAAAGGTGGTTTCAAAATGGTCAGATAGCATGTTTGGCGTATTGCATTTTTGGGGTGTGGGTGTGGGTGAAAATGTACATGTATAAAAGACAAGTAGAATATATCATGTTGTCCTTTTCTGATAGCAAATTAAGATTTGCTTTTTCGGGTATTTTATTTTATGCTGTAGATTATACGAAACTAAGTTTTGCTTTTTCATGTTATAAGATGTTTGTTCTTATATTAAAGAGTATTTGCGAATATGAATTTAAAAATCTCAAAATGAAACACACCATTACCCTGTAATAAGAGTTACAAGCCTTTCTCCATCATATATATCCATAAGATGACGTATCTGGAGTATCCAAACATTTGGAGGGCCTGTGTATTTACCCGTGTTTATAAATCTATATTCTGCATGAACTGAATGTGAATGATATAAATTCCATACTATTTGCTTTCTATCAGCAGACAAACGGTAAATTAAATTTACAATGTGTTATACAGACCTCAAAGATGAAATATGTTCACTCAGTGAAATTCGATTTTTATGTTAAGATTTGAAATAGCTAAGTCAAGCTATTTCAATTAGCTTTATAAAGCTATGTAACTAAATCAAGAGATTGTATTGGAACTGCCTACATATCATGCGTATCCGATAGATGAACATATGCATGCGAGAAAAGAATGTTCAGTTGATAAAGAAGATAGAGAATTGTGGCGCACATTGAGATTTTGTGCATGTTAATGAATGTATATCAGCTGTAAGGTTTATCCACCCTCGTGTGACATCATACCCACCCCCCCCCCCCCCAATCTTATAATTAAAACTTTGTGCATAAGAGAATTACATGTTTTGGAAGAATATTTCATTCATTGGGTAAACTTATGGTGCCGAAAAAAGTTGATATTTTCTATCAATAATCAATTATCTAGATTTTTTTTAAATTGTCAAGGGCAATAATTCTTATGCTGGTTATTCCTCTATTGCATATCTATTGATAAATAATTTCCTCGATATCCATGATAATCGTGACGATTAATTCATACATACATATTTATAAAGTGGCAGTTTTTTTTAAACCGTTGAAATTAAAAGAAAACTCATTTTAAACAGATTTTATGTATTTTTATAATTCTGTGTAATGAAATTGTGCGATTTCTAACGTTGGCTTCGGTTTACATATATCTGACATCTTTAGAAAGGTGGCAACAAACATTTTCTTTGGCTATTGATTGAATGAAATTATATCAAGTGGAAATTGATGCTTTTTTCTAGTTTAAACCATCGTTTTTGATAAGTCACATGAGGATGGAGTTACCTTAATTGACTGATTAAGGGTGAATAGCACATCGTTATGTTGATGGCCGACTTCCTTTCGAGTTATATTAAGGAAAAATGAATATCCCCAGCGTATATTTACCAACTAGATGATTAGCCTCATTGTTTAACGTGTAACCGCTGATATATACATGTAGATTCTCAGGAGTCTTATTGAATCTCAACGAGAAGTGCATTTTTCAGTAAGTATTAAAGTAATCTTTAAAGTTTCAACACACACACACAAAAAAATAATGATGAAACATCATAGATTCAAATGTGTAAATGGTTACATTGTAATTAACCCCAACTTGTAGGTTACATAATTTAGATACAAAAAAATCCAACACAGTTCAGTTTCAGGTGGTTTAGGATAATGTAGGGACATGTAGAACGGAGATCGTGCAAAGCATGAAAAAAACTTTTAAAGTTTCTTTCTTTTAATTTCTTTCCTAGATGTTTTAATGATAGATCAAATGCTGCTATAGCTAGTTATGATTAATTAGGATATGCAAAATCCAAATTGAAAACCAGTACATACCCGACATGCTTATTCGTTGAAGTCACTGGATCAGCTAAGAGACGCTGCTGAATGTGGGTTTTCAAGTCTTACGTGAGAACAAATCAGGTCACAGGTAAATGAATATTTGTCAAGCATGACGACGTACCGTTAAATACCGAGTTCTTCCTACATGTATACATCAAAGAAAGCAATATCCATTTTTGTTTTTAGATAAAGCTATATTTCTGCAGCTCCCACACAATTAAGCTCATATTTCATCGATCATACACATCTCATCAAAGTACTGAAAGTACCATACACCGACAGATACCAGTCTAACTAGTACACGATGTATCTCACATTTTCTCGTTGCTTTTGGTATAATGCAAATCTTTAAACAAGTGTGTCTTCTTAGAGATTTTCAGCCACTACATGTGGCACCAAGTTGTTAAATTATTATCCATTTCAAACAATATACTCTGAAGTGTGTTGAATATAAACACAATTTAATGAATCAAATATTATGAATGACGACTGCATTCGATGTTAACAAACATTTTAAACGAATCATCGAGTTTTCTAAACCGATCATCAAAATATTATAACATTTGTGTACTCTACTAAGCTTTCTCTTTCATGGAAATAGCTGAAGTTTCTTTCTTGTTTTACACAGCAAATCCGAGGTTTTTAAAACAACACCTTCTACATTGTGTGTGAACCTTGTGTCCTTACGCTCAGACAAAACAAACAACAGCAGTTTGAAAACTTTCTGAACAGGTCTTGAACATGTTAGTTAATAGATAAAATAGAAATAAAATATTTCAAATTTTATATTCATAAGATATTCATCAATCAATCAATTATACAGGTAATCAATCAGATAATGAATATGGTATAAGGCCCGATAACGACCATTAAAACTGCTTTTCTGTTACGAAAAAAAATCCTTCAGTTCACAACCTGACACGAAAAACATATGAAAAGCATTTTATAATGGGCATAAATGATGTAAAATTAAAGACATTAAAGAGGTTGAGGGTGTTGCATCCCAAGGAAAAAATTGCCAATGCATGCCGGGTTTGAAGGGCGAGGTGTATTTTTTCATCGCAAATCGTAATTGATTTCATCTCAAAGATGTCAATATATGAATTCTTCAATTTCATTATCTCAGCATCTTTCACATGTTCGCGCCTAGATAAAGAAAAATTTCTTATTGGCCGTCAAATTAAGAATGAACAATCATATTACGACATGTGTAATATGCTCATTTGGGGTTAAAATATTGACCTCAACATCTCCTAAAAGTTGTCTTTTAAGTTCGGCCAGTCAGAGCAAATAACTATTATTCATTCATTTAACAGTATGCCCTATTTAAAAAACAAACAAAGAAAAGAATGTCAGACAGAATGGAAAGAAAATCAACAAAGTTAACGCTCAAGTTACTAGTAATTCATATGCAAATGTAGTCAGCAAAAAATTATGGCGTAATTCACAGCACTATTGAAAAAAAACCAACTGATGCAGTTTCTTGCTCAGGGTTAGATACATCATCGAACGATTTCCTGGTTCAGCTGGACGTGGTCGTGCTCACGTGATAGCTGGCACATGACGCATAATGGGCACCAACAAACCATGCAACAATCCTCGCAAATACTGCCCTGAAATATATGATTATGTATCAAACATTAAATTTTATTCTCTCTCTCTCTCTCTCTCTCTCTCTCTCTCTCTCTCTCTCTCTCTCTTAGACCGAAGTGTTATGAAAATGTTTTACGAGACTACTTATAGTTTTATTATGTAGAAATATTTTTCAGACTTGACAAGTAAATAAAGAGTCGACCTCAGTTCTGAAAGAATCGAGCTAGAGGTTTTTGATATCTTATTATGTATGAAGCATAAATGTATGTGACAACTATTAGTCCTTTCCACAAGTACAAGGTCACAATATAACCAATCAAAAGAAGGTATAAATTCTATGCTTGTTGCAGACAAAATATAACATCTCAAAGCGTCCAATAAATATCAGAAGAATTCATATTTAAAGATAAAAATGTGTTCGAAACTAAAATGATAATAGAGATTGAATCCTTACAACAATATTGTTCTCTGCGCGGATCTTGGTTCTGAGAGGGATCAGAGCACCGTATCCTGCTATAGCAATTGGCAGACAACAAGACTCTCCAAGCTTAGTGGACAGATAACACATATAGAACGATCCACACCATGTCACAGCGCAACCTGACGGGAAATGGATATGAATAAGATATTATTACATGGGTAGCAATTATAGTTTGAAAAT
This sequence comes from Ostrea edulis, assembly GCF_947568905.1. Classification (NCBI taxonomy): domain Eukaryota; kingdom Metazoa; phylum Mollusca; class Bivalvia; order Ostreida; family Ostreidae; genus Ostrea; species Ostrea edulis. The sequence continues at coordinate 104,114,788 of NC_079164.1, forward strand.
ATAAAAATCTATCATGAGTATCCATGTGAAATAAGGAGACCAAGCATGAGGTTTCGACAAAGATGAACTCATAATGGATTGAGTGTTCACTTCTCTGACCGCAAAATACAATAAATGAATAAAGAACCAGACAGAGCTGGACTATTAACAGTGCTGATGATGAAATAAACCGGAACCGACGGTGTGACGTCATAAATTAAATTTCAATGGCCGCTCTCTTAGCAGCGGGTAATTTAAAATATATGATGAATTAACTTAAATCGTTAAGCAATGATTTTTGTTAGGGTTGCCTTTCACTTTAACGTGTGTTGCTTTAACGAGCCATCAAATATAAATATGGTGTAGAGAACTTCGGGAACTAAAATTTGGTATGTGATTATCTACATATAACGAGTTAATACAGATTAACCTACTTTCGTAACGCCTGATTTATTCTAACAAAAACTGTAGAACTTGATTTCACAGTTTAATTTTTGTACTCCCTCTGGTTCTCTGTATTATCTTTTAGTGTGCGAGTTCCATATAATTCAGATCAAGTTTGACTTTTGTCATGACCCGTGGGCAGGGATAGGGGTATGTATTACTGTGCAATACTTACATAGTGCTATTCAAAAATACTAGTATGCCAAATACAAACGTACAGGATCCGATGTCCTCGAAACATCCACAGATGCCCGTGCTCCAGGTTCTCGCTTTAGGACGGGTAGGGACTTGCTGTTGTGCAACAACTACAGTTGTGTTGGTAGAATGCTGTGTACTGAAAAAGAAAAACTTTATCTAATTACACTTTCAAAATGTTTTCCGCTAAAACATGGTAGTATGAAAGTTAAAAAGAAAGAAGAAAAAAAACTTGAAGATAACGACACACGTACATTTTTTATCAATAGATTTAAAGCAGAGAGTGCTTTATTTTATCAGAGGGGCATGTGCAAGACAGCAAATGAAGATATTTTTTTTTATTTACATAAGACTGATTACAGTGTTGAAAGAATAGCGAGATAGTATAAGGCCCAGATATATGTCCCCCTAAAAAATTAATCAAATCCTATCATTAAAAAATGGGGAGGTAGTAAAACACGCTTACAGTGAAGTGTTAGGGACAAACAATTGTGATTCGTTATAAACGAACATTGTAATTCGTTATATCCAACAACTTCATGATATTTTTAAAACTACAGGGAATCAAAATAACTTTGCTGTAAGTGTGAATTCTTTGAAGACATGTTCACTTTAACCGTGTTCTACTGTATAAGATTTAAGGTCGATTGAGATTGATCTAGGAATTTTATGAAGTTGCGAATCATAGGGTCATACCGCAAGGTTAAAGCTTATAATTCTTAATTATTATGCAAAGTTGTGGGTATGTTAAATTGATTTTAAAACTATGGCTATTTTTGCATTGAAATTTTACTATGTTCTTTAACATTGACCACTGCTATTCACATTACGTTTTTAATAAGTGATTTACTTAACATTTAGTTTGGATTCGGATGATATCGGTGGAATATGTCCTTTAAAAAGATTGACAATCAAATGAAATGAAATCGCCATCTCCTGATTATGGACAGAAAATATCCGAAATCAGTGGCTGGATTACGTTAATGATTCTACCTTTGGTATTCGATTATCGGATTCCAACGAGTTCCAGAAGGACGCAACACTCATTGTATCCCTTACAAATTAGACTTCGATGAAGAATTTAAATAAATACCTCGCAACTGAGCAATTTGTTTTCTTTACTCACGTATCCATACGGTTGTGCGATCCCTGGCTGTCCCGTAACAGGCCCGGGTGAACCTGCATACGGGGGACCACCGTATCCTTGAGGGGGTCCTTGATCATATGGTTGGATTTGGTTTTGTTGTCGGAAGTCCGCTTTTCCTGGTTAATAATTAAAAAAAAAAGTTCCACGGTTAATGATTAGAATATTATTATAATACTTAGTTAATGTGACATGGTGTATGTAGTACTATATTTTACTTTTAAGTTGACACCCCTTTCAATATATATACTCAATAATCAAAAAGAAAACTGGATTTATTCATGCCATAATATCTGTCTCTCTCTCTCTTATCATTGAATGAACAATATTTCTTATAATCAATATATCTTACTGAAGCATCGGATTTTTGCCCCCTTAAAATAAAAAAGAGCCGGAAAAAATACACACCTGAACTTCTATCCACCATTTTCACAACTGGGAATGCAAAGATTATAAAGGTAGAGTCTATGCGTTAGGTCACGTGATATTGGTAGATAAGATAACTCCTTTGTAAAATTTCTTTGAAACATTTTTCTTCAAGAATTTTTTGGAAATTCCAATGCATTTGCTAATAAGTGATATATCATGGTTAGATTGCCTGCATGATTGGGATTTGAATAATGAATGGCATAACAGAAGCCTGGATTGAAAACACTAAAGAATACCATGTTCAATTACTAGTAGTTCGAAATACTATTGAAGCGAAGAGATAAAAAATAATACTAGGATTTCAATGACTTCAGATAAATGTTTATCTGAAAGTTACTTTGTCTAGATTTAGGGCTCTTTGGTACATTGTTCTACATGCAGTATTTTTGTAACTGCTTTCTCAATATAGGATTCTTTCGAGGCCCTGATATGGCATTCAGTGTTTTGTTGTTAAAAACAGACCTCGTTATACCTGGACACTACGTGTCTACGTGTCGTTTTTTGTGTGCTTATTCACATTATCTGCAAAGTTCGTGTTATTGTTTTTGCCAAAATTGATTTTTAAATGCTATACTTACCTACCACGTAATAAAAAGGAATGCATTTTCAGAAAACAAGACTTATCCCTGCAATTGATATTTCAAAGCCCCGGCTTTATATGTAATCAAACTTTCTTTTATAGACCGAGCCATGATCGACAAATGAATCGTGATAAGAATATAAATATATAGCGTTATTGTAATATCCGTTTTCCAAGAACTCTCTGAGCTTATCAGTCACGTGTTGGAAGAGATCTAGACCTGACTTCTTGTCGAAAAGCAGCTTATTCAAGATTTCTTTACGTTTTCTAGCACTAAGTATGAAAATGCTGTTTTGTTGCACACTGTAACCACCAGAGTCTACGGGAAGCATGCAGGTTTTTTTTCCAGATTCCCAAAGGATTTGGCGAAACGATGGGAAAAGCTGAGCAGGTAGGTTTGAGTTAATTCAACCCTTTATTGAAAGAAACCTCGAAGTTCTGGATATTGAATCGACGATAATTGAATGATGCATGTATACAAACAATAAGATGCACTCTTTAATACTACACTGTAAATGCATGTAGATATTTAGTGTTAAATTTGTAATGCAGTTTTATAACGCGTAGACACGCTTGATATTGACATCGGGTGTGGTTTAGATTAAATTTGCGGACATGCGATACATTGTAAGATTTTATAAATTTAATGATATAATTTAGGAGACAAGATAGGAAGGTAACCATGACTGACAGAATATGCAGTTGCCACTTCGAAGATGAAAAAAATGGAACAATACACTTTCCTGGGAGAAAGGAGCGTTATTTTGATTTTGGGACCCAAATGCTACTTCTAGGTGTGCAATTCTTGTCTTATTTGTAATTTATATGTAAGAATCTATTCTTAAGTACTCCGGTATATTTTCATTTTATCAAGGACTTCAATATAAGTCCCTGATTTTATTTAATTGTAGTTAGTAGCATGTTTGAAGAGGGGTTTCAGAATTTTATAAATCAGAATTTGTTCAATGCAGACAAAGTCCAAATGAAAGATAAACCGAGAAAAAAGACACCGCTGTATGATTCAGGTGAGTTATACTACAGAACAATCATCGATGGCACCATGTGAGAGACCTGACGATGACCATACTTACTCGCAACAAGTCATGCGACTTTCATAACAAAAACGAAAGTGAGTAGGGTGTGTAACCACTTTAATTCAATATTCTAATTTAGTTTTCCTGATGAATTGATATGTATTGAGGGTAGAGAAGTATATGCATTAAACAATGCTTTTTTAGGAATTGCAAGACGAAAGAAAGAAGTTGAATTCTGACATAACTGCTCTAGCCAGGGAAACAACCAGACCATCAATGTTGAGAAAAAGGTATATATTTCAGTAATGACCTTAAAACAAAAGATATTTGAAATAGTGGTGTAAAATGTTTCTGAAACTCCGTAATGAACGTATAGCTTGTGCATTAAACGTACACAACTAAAATGTGTGACGAAAATATATCAAGGCACTGAAGGGTCCCCTTTGCTAGCCAAGACTGAACAGGAATTATCAATAGTTTTTTTTAAAGAAACATTAAGATAGTTGTGATCTTGGCTAGCGAAGAAAACATTTAAAAAAAACCCCCATAATTTATTGGGAGTTTGACAGATTCAACCAATAATCTGCGGGTCAATTATCCAGCTACATATACCGTAGAACGAATGCTTCCAATAACCTTCAGAATATTAGTATAAACTGTATCACTTTCATCTTCTAAAAAATAGAAAATAGGGATTTGCTACATGTAACATTTTTTCCCAATCAATCTTTATGCAATACATGTACATCTCCTTTAGATGTTTAAAATTCGGGTCTTTGATTCTAGCATTCAGAGGCTTTCCCTCAACATGTATCAACAACTGGACACCAGGTACCATCTCAAGAACAGACCAGTAATAACTAATGAAACTGAAGCTGAACTTGTCCCCATTTAAAGCCAGACCGCTTAACACTATAGTAAGACAACAGTGCATAATATTGTGACATACGTATATTTTCACTTTGCACAGTATTCTACGAGGGCATGATTGAAAATGAAATTCCTTCCCTCCTGAAAAGTCATCCAGCCCCACAAGTTTTCATGAGTTTCATTGTTATCGCCTTATGATTGATGCAACTGAAGTAAGCCAAGATGTTCCAGGCCAGGACATGTTTGCACAAGATCAATAAAAACCGACATACCGTGAAATCACCTACAGATGTGACAGCAAATGGTGCTGTGATAGAAAGGTGAAGATAATGAATAGTAATCAATCTCATAACTCTTATAAGGAATACAAAATAGAGAGCTGGGCAAACACGGACATACCAAAGGTGGGGTCAGGTGCCTAGGAGGAGTAAGAATCTCCTGTCGACCGGTCATACCCGCCGTGAGCCTTATATCTTGATCAGTAAACGGAGCAATCTGTTGTCAAAATCAGTGTGCCAAGAACGGCCTAGAATTGATATGAAACACATCATATAGCATTTGATCCAATGATAGATTGTTATTGGCAAACTAAATCGTTTTAAAACCCTTAGAATTTGCGAAATGCTGACTGTAAACGAGACTGTTGAAACCCCGGTAACATCAACTTGTTTGTCAGTAACCTGCTTCGATTTAAAATCTGATCATACAAAGAACAAGCGTTTGCGTATCGAATCATTTGAGGGACAGAAACACCATATGCAGGTGATAATGAAATATTGCTACATATATATGGGTATATGTTGGTAAACATCCCCTGGGCAGTACTTCCGATGCGGCTATCGTTGAACATACTAGTGGCAACTTTCTTTCTCAGATATGAACCATAATATGAAACCAGTAGACACAATTCTTGCCGACAAAGGCTTTACCTTTCATCTCCTCCTTCCGACAGGAGTTCACTTTAACATTCCACCTTTCTTAAAGAACAGAGGCTGATATACCCCTGCTGAAGTTCAAGTGTGCAGAAAAATCGCTAGATCTCGTGTCAAATGCATGCTTGTCTTGTATACTTGGTGTTTAATGAATGTGAACTTGATTTGTATATATATGACATGACCATATAATATATAATGAAGCCTTACTTACTGTATAAATCAGTTTTCTCTTTTCATATATAAATTACGTTGTTGTTTAGAATGGTTACCATGTGAGAATATTTTATTATGGAGAGCATAAATATAGCAGAATATTAACACTAAATATTTTTCATGATTTTGCATGTATTAATGTAAAACTTGTACGGTACCAACTTTGATGCACCAGATGCTCATTTCGACAAATAATATCTCTTCAGTGATGCTCAACCGAAATTTTTGAAATCCAAAATAATAAACTTGTAAGAGCTATTTTAGGGAAAAACAAAGTGCCCCCCCCCCCCAAATGGAGTCAAATTCGTCTAAGGATAAGAGTTACATGTATGCATGAGGGAGATAATCCTTAATTTTGAAATGAATTTCTAAATTTTATCACAGCAATTAAATATACATCCGCATTTTCAAGCTAGTAACGAAGAACTTACCTACTAGGCTGTAGAGACCGCCAGGGACTAACAGTCCACCAGCAGAAACCTCGATCCAGGGGTCATAATGTAAAACTTATGTGGTACCAATTTTGATGCACCAGATGCGCATTTCGACAAATAATGTCTTTTCAGTGATGCGCAACCGAAATTTTTGAAATCCGAAATATGTAGTCGCACCCTGTACATGAATAGAATAAAGTAATATAAAATTAGCGAAATACACTTGACTCCTAACCAATGTTTTCTACCAACATTATCTTTGCAAAAATAAAAGTCAACGAGTTTTGACATATTTGGGGTCCACATATTGTCTTGAAATATTCTGATAATAGAGATGACTTTTGTGGTCCACATGACAAAGTCACATGCTGACTTTTTAAGAATGTGCAGCTGTCCCTGAACCGGGTCAGAATATCTGTGGTCGCCCTTCAGTCTGCAGAATTTTCTCCCATCATGTATCTGGTCAGGGCCGTAAATTAACCTTCAATTTGGAGGAGGCAGGAAATTAGGCGGGGGTCTTGGGGCCGCCCAGGCCCCCAGAAGCTGAGCACATTTTGTGCACACTGAACACGTTTCGTGCAAAATCCTTGATTCTAGGGCCTTCTAAGATGTTACTTGACTAACTCATTCTAAAAGAAAGATTTGGAATGCTTTTTAAGGGAGGTATCATGTTCTTAGTTATTGGAAACAACATAAATGCTAATGAACTTTAAATTTTAATTTTTTTTGGCTCAAAAGTTGGAGGAGGCAGCTGCCTCCTCCGCCTCCATGTAATTTACGGCCCTGTTGGTACTCTTTCATAGATTAAAAAACCCTTCATATCAAAGGTATAAATGATCGACAAAATTACACATAATGTAGGGGGATATCAAATTCTGTATTCTCTCACCAGAAGGCGTGATACGCAACCTTCGTTTGCTTATAAGGGGAGCTTGTGTAACACGCCCTCTGGTGGAGAAAATGTAGCTATCACGCTAAAGTAACCTTGTATCCGTAAAAGAACATATAGATATCTGGAATTACAACTGCTACTTTCCTACCTTGGTCCACAAATAATCAATGGAAACAGGTCTATTAAATCTATGCTTTTGTCATTATCTTCAATACCCAATCCCGTGTGGATCCGGGTTAGAATAAGTCCTCGGTACCCTTTACTTGTCGTAAGAGGCGATTAAATGGGGCGGTCCTTCGGATGAGACCGCAAAAAACCGAGACCCCGTGTCACAGCAGGTGTGGTACGATAAAGATCACTCCCTGCTCAAAAGCCGTAAGCGCCGAGCATAAGCCTAAATTTTGTAGCCCTTCACTGACAGTGGTGACGTTTCCATAGGAGTGAGAAATTCTCTAGAGGGACGTCAAACAATATACAATCAATCAATACCCAAGTCGGAAGTAATGGGCATCGAATGCAATCCGTATTTTTCATTTCCTGTAATCATGTTTTTATTTTGTCTATCAATCACGTTTCGTGTCGATTTATTTCGTTTCGTTTTAATTTCGTTTCATCTTTTTGAAGCGCATGGTTTCGTTTCGCATTTAGTAGGTACTAGATATATCTAAACAAGTTGAAATCTCCCTTGCTTATCTGCAAATCGTGCAATGTTAAGTAAATCCTTCTTGAAACCATATCGATCTTATTGGTGGAAGAGAGAACCCAGATGCAATGTACCTGGGAATAGACCCCCAACCTTCCGAAAGTAAACTGGGAAACTTTCTCACTTACCGGCGCGAGCGGGTTCGAACATCAATCAATCAATCAATCGATCGACCTAAAGGTGGCCTTGGTCTTCATTTTCTGAGAACGATCAGCAATGCAGTTTTAAAATAACGAATGATTGATGACTTTAAATTTTCCAAAAAACATTCATCGATTGGGTAGACATTTACTTGGTGATATCGGTATGTCAGATATGGACTGACAGCGGCGGGAAATACTGCATTCAAATAGCTACAATGTAGATGATAAGGTTCTCATGCATGCCATTTCACGCTTTCATGTTCTGTGCTATTCTGTTGTGTTGCATACTTCGGTTGTAAGCAAGTTATCAATAGAAGTCGGGATAGTTCACCTTCACCATGGGAGGATAAATCGATACCTGTTTAAGTTTCCACAAGATAGTTCACCTTCACTATGGGAGGATAAATCGATACCTGTTTAAGTTTCCACAAGATAGTTCACCTTCACTATGGGAGGATAAATCGATACCTGTTTAAGTTTCCACAAGATAGTTCACCTTCACTATGGGAGGATAAATCGATAACTGTTTAAGTTTCCACAAGATAGTTCACCTTCACTATGGGAGGATAAATCGATAACTGTTTAAGTTTCCACAAGATAGTTCACCTTCACTATGGGAGGATAAATCGATAACTGTTTAAGTTTCCACAAGATAGTTCACCTTCACTATGGGAGGATAAATCGATAACTGTTTAAGTTTCCACAAGATAGTTCACCTTCACCATGGGAGGATAAATCGATAACTGTTTAAGTTTCCACAAGATAGTTCACCTTCACCATGGGAGGATAAATCGATAACTGTTTAAGTTTCCACAAGATAGTTCACCTTCACTATGGGAGGATAAATCGATACCTGTTTAAGTTTCCACAAGATAGTTCACCTTCACTATGGGAGGATAAATCGATACCTGTTTAAGTTTCCACAAGATAGTTCACCTTCACTATGGGAGGATAAATCGATACCTGTTTAAGTTTCCACAAGATAGTTCACCTTCACTATGGGAGGATAAATCGATAACTGTTTAAGTTTCCACAAGATAGTTCACCTTCACTATGGGAGGATAAATCGATACCTGTTTAAGTTTCCACAAGATAGTTCACCTTCACTATGGGAGGATAAATCGATACCTGTTTAAGTTTCCACAAGATAGTTCACCTTCACTATGGGAGGATAAATCGATACCTGTTTAAGTTTCCACAAGATAGTTCACCTTCACTATGGGAGGATAAATCGATACCTGTTTAAGTTTCCACAAGATAGTTCACCTTCACTATGGGAGGATAAATCGATACCTGTTTAAGTTTCCACAAGATAGTTCACCTTCACTATGGGAGGATAAATCGATACCTGTTTAAGTTTCCACAAGATAGTTCACCTTCACTATGGGAGGATAAATCGATAACTGTTTAAGTTTCCACAAGATAGTTCACCTTCACTATGGGAGGATAAATCGATACCTGTTTAAGTTTCCACAAGATAGTTCACCTTCACTATGGGAGGATAAATCGATAACTGTTTAAGTTTCCACAAGATAGTTCACCTTCACTATGGGAGGGTAAATCGATAACTGTTTAAGTTTCCACAAGATAGTTCACCTTCACTATGGGAGGATAAATCGATAACTGTTTAAGTTTCCACAAGATAGTTCACCTTCACTATGGGAGGATAAATCGATACCTGTTTAAGTTTCCACAAGATAGTTCACCTTCACTATGGGAGGATAAATCGATACCTGTTTAAGTTTCCACAAGATAGTTCACCTTCACTATGGGAGGATAAATCGATACCTGTTTAAGTTTCCACAAGATAGTTCACCTTCACTATGGGAGGATAAATCGATACCTGTTTAAGTTTCCACAAGATAGTTCACCTTCACTATGGGAGGATAAATTGATAACTGTTTAAGTTTCCACAAGATAGTTCACCTTCACTATGGGAGGATAAATCGATACCTGTTTAAGTTTCCACAAGATAGTTCACCTTCACTATGGGAGGATAAATCGATAACTGTTTAAGTTTCCACAAGATAGTTCACCTTCACTATGGGAGGATAAATCGATAACTGTTTAAGTTTCCACAAGATAGTTCACCTTCACTATGGGAGGATAAATCGATAACTGTTTAAGTTTCCACAAGATAGTTCACCTTCACTATGGGAGGATAAATCGATACCTGTTTAAGTTTCCACAAGATAGTTCACCTTCACTATGGGAGGATAAATCGATACCTGTTTAAGTTTCCACAAGATAGTTCACCTTCACTATGGGAGGATAAATCGATAACTGTTTAAGTTTCCACAAGATAGTTCACCTTCACTATGGGAGGATAAATCGATAACTGTTTAAGTTTCCACAAGATAGTTCACCTTCACTATGGGAGGATAAATCGATAACTGTTTAAGTTTCCACAAGATAGTTCACCTTCACCATGGGAGGATAAATCGATAACTGTTTAAGTTTCCACAAGATAGTTCACCTTCACTATGGGAGGATAAATCGATACCTGTTTAAGTTTCCACAAGATAGTTCACCTTCACTATGGGAGGATAAATCGATACCTGTTTAAGTTTCCACAAGATAGTTCACCTTCACTATGGGAGGATAAATCGATAACTGTTTAAGTTTCCACAAGATAGTTTACCTTCACTATGGGAGGATAAATCGATAACTGTTTAAGTTTCCACAAGATAGTTCACCTTCACCATGGGAGGATAAATCGATAACTGTTTAAGTTTCCACAAGATAGTTCACCTTCACCATGGGAGGATAAATCGATAACTGTTTAAGTTTCCACAAGATAGTTCACCTTCACCATGGGAGGATAAATCGATAACTGTTTAAGTTTCCACAAGATAGTTCACCTTCACTATGGGAGGATAAATCGATAACTGTTTAAGTTTCCACAAGATAGTTCACCTTCACTATGGGAGGATAAATCGATAACTGTTTAAGTTTCCACAAGATAGTTCACCTTCACTATGGGAGGATAAATCGATAACTGTTTAAGTTTCCACAAGATAGTTCACCTTCACTATGGGAGGATAAATCGATAACTGTTTAAGTTTCCACAAGATAGTTCACCTTCACCATGGGAGGATAAATCGATAACTGTTTAAGTTTCCACAAGATAGTTCACCTTCACTATGGGAGGATAAATCGATAACTGTTTAAGTTTCCACAAGATAGTTCACCTTCACTATGGGAGGATAAATCGATAACTGTTTAAGTTTCCACAAGATAGTTCACCTTCACCATGGGATGATAAATCGATAACTGTTTAAGTTTCCACAAGATAGTTCACCTTCACTATGGGAGGATAAATCGATAACTGTTTAAGTTTCCACAAGATAGTTCACCTTCACCATGGGAGGATAAATCGATAACTGTTTAAGTTTCCACAAGATAGTTCACCTTCACCATGGGAGGATAAATCGATAACTGTTTAAGTTTCCACAAGATAGTTCACCTTCACTATGGGAGGATAAATCGATAACTGTTTAAGTTTCCACAAGATAGTTCACCTTCACCATGGGAGGATAAATCGATAACTGGTTAAGTTTCCACAAGATAGTTCACCTTCACTATGGGAGGATAAATCGATACCTGGTTAAGTTTCCACAAGATAGTTCACCTTCACTATGGGAGGATAAATCGATAACTGTTTAAGTTTCCACAAGATAGTTCACCTTCACCATGGGAGGATAAATCGATAACTGTTTAAGTTTCCACAAGATAGTTCACCTTCACCATGGGAGGATAAATCGATAACTGTTTAAGTTTCCACAAGATAGTTCACCTTCACTATGGGAGGATAAATCGATACCTGGTTAAGTTTCCACAAGATAGTTCACCTTCACTATGGGAGGATAAATCGATAACTGTTTAAGTTTCCACAAGATAGTTCACCTTCACTATGGGAGGATAAATCGATAACTGTTTAAGTTTCCACAAGATAGTTCACCTTCACTATGGGAGGATAAATCGATAACTGTTTAAGTTTCCACAAGATAGTTCACCTTCACTATGGGAGGATAAATCGATACCTGGTTAAGTTTCCACAAGATAGTTCACCTTCACTATGGGAGGATAAATCGATAACTGTTTAAGTTTCCACAAGATAGTTCACCTTCACTATGGGAGGATAAATCGATAACTGTTTAAGTTTCCACAAGATAGTTCACCTTCACTATGGGAGGATAAATCGATAACTGTTTAAGTTTCCACAAGATAGTTCACCTTCACCATGGGAGGATAAATCGATAACTGTTTAAGTTTCCACAAGATAGTTCACCTTCACCATGGGAGGATAAATCGATAACTGTTTAAGTTTCCACAAGATAGTTCACCTTCACTATGGGAGGATAAATCGATAACTGTTTAAGTTTCCACAAGATAGTTCACCTTCACTATGGGAGGATAAATCGATAACTGTTTAAGTTTCCACAAGATAGTTCACCTTCACCATGGGAGGATAAATCGATACCTGTTTAAGTTTCCACAAGATAGTTCACCTTCACTATGGGAGGATAAATCGATACCTGTTTAAGTTTCCACAAGATAGTTCACCTTCACTATGGGAGGATAAATCGATACCTGTTTAAGTTTCCACAAGATAGTTCACCTTCACTATGGGAGGATAAATCGATAACTGTTTAAGTTTCCACAAGATAGTTCACCTTCACTATGGGAGGATAAATCGATAACTGTTTAAGTTTCCACAAGATAGTTCACCTTCACTATGGGAGGATAAATCGATACCTGGTTAAGTTTCCACAAGATAGTTCACCTTCACTATGGGAGGATAAATCGATAACTGTTTAAGTTTCCACAAGATAGTTCACCTTCACTATGGGAGGATAAATCGATAACTGTTTAAGTTTCCACAAGATAGTTCACCTTCACTATGGGAGGATAAATCGATAACTGTTTAAGTTTCCACAAGATAGTTCACCTTCACTATGGGAGGATAAATCGATAACTGTTTAAGTTTCCACAAGATAGTTCACCTTCACTATGGGAGGATAAATCGATAACTGTTTAAGTTTCCACAAGATAGTTCACCTTCACCATGGGAGGATAAATCGATAACTGTTTAAGTTTCCACAAGATAGTTCACCTTCACCATGGGAGGATAAATCGATAACTGTTTAAGTTTCCACAAGATAGTTCACCTTCACCATGGGAGGATAAATCGATAACTGTTTAAGTTTCCACAAGATAGTTCACCTTCACTATGGGAGGATAAATCGATAACTGTTTAAGTTTCCACAAGATAGTTCACCTTCACTATGGGAGGATAAATCGATAACTGTTTAAGTTTCCACAAGATAGTTCACCTTCACTATGGGAGGATAAATCGATACCTGTTTAAGTTTCCACAAGATAGTTCACCTTCACTATGGGAGGATAAATCGATACCTGTTTAAGTTTCCACAAGATAGTTCACCTTCACTATGGGAGGATAAATCGATACCTGTTTAAGTTTCCACAAGATAGTTCACCTTCACTATGGGAGGATAAATTGATAACTGTTTAAGTTTCCACAAGATAGTTCACCTTCACTATGGGAGGATAAATCGATACCTGTTTAAGTTTCCACAAGATAGTTCACCTTCACTATGGGAGGATAAATCGATAACTGTTTAAGTTTCCACAAGATAGTTCACCTTCACTATGGGAGGATAAATCGATAACTGTTTAAGTTTCCACAAGATAGTTCACCTTCACTATGGGAGGATAAATCGATAACTGTTTAAGTTTCCACAAGATAGTTCACCTTCACTATGGGAGGATAAATCGATACCTGTTTAAGTTTCCACAAGATAGTTCACCTTCACTATGGGAGGATAAATCGATACCTGTTTAAGTTTCCACAAGATAGTTCACCTTCACTATGGGAGGATAAATCGATAACTGTTTAAGTTTCCACAAGATAGTTCACCTTCACTATGGGAGGATAAATCGATAACTGTTTAAGTTTCCACAAGATAGTTCACCTTCACTATGGGAGGATAAATCGATAACTGTTTAAGTTTCCACAAGATAGTTCACCTTCACCATGGGAGGATAAATCGATAACTGTTTAAGTTTCCACAAGATAGTTCACCTTCACTATGGGAGGATAAATCGATACCTGTTTAAGTTTCCACAAGATAGTTCACCTTCACTATGGGAGGATAAATCGATACCTGTTTAAGTTTCCACAAGATAGTTCACCTTCACTATGGGAGGATAAATCGATAACTGTTTAAGTTTCCACAAGATAGTTTACCTTCACTATGGGAGGATAAATCGATAACTGTTTAAGTTTCCACAAGATAGTTCACCTTCACCATGGGAGGATAAATCGATAACTGTTTAAGTTTCCACAAGATAGTTCACCTTCACCATGGGAGGATAAATCGATAACTGTTTAAGTTTCCACAAGATAGTTCACCTTCACCATGGGAGGATAAATCGATAACTGTTTAAGTTTCCACAAGATAGTTCACCTTCACTATGGGAGGATAAATCGATAACTGTTTAAGTTTCCACAAGATAGTTCACCTTCACTATGGGAGGATAAATCGATAACTGTTTAAGTTTCCACAAGATAGTTCACCTTCACTATGGGAGGATAAATCGATAACTGTTTAAGTTTCCACAAGATAGTTCACCTTCACTATGGGAGGATAAATCGATAACTGTTTAAGTTTCCACAAGATAGTTCACCTTCACCATGGGAGGATAAATCGATAACTGTTTAAGTTTCCACAAGATAGTTCACCTTCACTATGGGAGGATAAATCGATAACTGTTTAAGTTTCCACAAGATAGTTCACCTTCACTATGGGAGGATAAATCGATAACTGTTTAAGTTTCCACAAGATAGTTCACCTTCACCATGGGATGATAAATCGATAACTGTTTAAGTTTCCACAAGATAGTTCACCTTCACTATGGGAGGATAAATCGATAACTGTTTAAGTTTCCACAAGATAGTTCACCTTCACCATGGGAGGATAAATCGATAACTGTTTAAGTTTCCACAAGATAGTTCACCTTCACCATGGGAGGATAAATCGATAACTGTTTAAGTTTCCACAAGATAGTTCACCTTCACTATGGGAGGATAAATCGATAACTGTTTAAGTTTCCACAAGATAGTTCACCTTCACCATGGGAGGATAAATCGATAACTGGTTAAGTTTCCACAAGATAGTTCACCTTCACTATGGGAGGATAAATCGATACCTGGTTAAGTTTCCACAAGATAGTTCACCTTCACTATGGGAGGATAAATCGATAACTGTTTAAGTTTCCACAAGATAGTTCACCTTCACCATGGGAGGATAAATCGATAACTGTTTAAGTTTCCACAAGATAGTTCACCTTCACCATGGGAGGATAAATCGATAACTGTTTAAGTTTCCACAAGATAGTTCACCTTCACTATGGGAGGATAAATCGATACCTGGTTAAGTTTCCACAAGATAGTTCACCTTCACTATGGGAGGATAAATCGATAACTGTTTAAGTTTCCACAAGATAGTTCACCTTCACTATGGGAGGATAAATCGATAACTGTTTAAGTTTCCACAAGATAGTTCACCTTCACTATGGGAGGATAAATCGATAACTGTTTAAGTTTCCACAAGATAGTTCACCTTCACTATGGGAGGATAAATCGATACCTGGTTAAGTTTCCACAAGATAGTTCACCTTCACTATGGGAGGATAAATCGATAACTGTTTAAGTTTCCACAAGATAGTTCACCTTCACTATGGGAGGATAAATCGATAACTGTTTAAGTTTCCACAAGATAGTTCACCTTCACTATGGGAGGA
Organism: Ostrea edulis; assembly: GCF_947568905.1. Lineage (NCBI taxonomy): Eukaryota > Metazoa > Mollusca > Bivalvia > Ostreida > Ostreidae > Ostrea > Ostrea edulis. The sequence goes on from NC_079164.1 coordinate 104,130,610, forward strand.
TAAATCGATAACTGTTTAAGTTTCCACAAGATAGTTCACCTTCACCATGGGAGGATAAATCGATAACTGTTTAAGTTTCCACAAGATAGTTCACCTTCACCATGGGAGGATAAATCGATAACTGTTTAAGTTTCCACAAGATAGTTCACCTTCACTATGGGAGGATAAATCGATAACTGTTTAAGTTTCCACAAGATAGTTCACCTTCACTATGGGAGGATAAATCGATAACTGTTTAAGTTTCCACAAGATAGTTCACCTTCACCATGGGAGGATAAATCGATAACTGTTTAAGTTTCCACAAGATAGTTCACCTTCACTATGGGAGGATAAATCGATACCTGGTTAAGTTTCCACAAGATAGTTCACCTTCACTATGGGAGGATAAATCGATAACTGTTTAAGTTTCCACAAGATAGTTCACCTTCACTATGGGAGGATAAATCGATAACTGTTTAAGTTTCCACAAGATAGTTCACCTTCACTATGGGAGGATAAATCGATAACTGTTTAAGTTTCCACAAGATAGTTCACCTTCACTATGGGAGGATAAATCGATACCTGGTTAAGTTTCCACAAGATAGTTCACCTTCACTATGGGAGGATAAATCGATAACTGTTTAAGTTTCCACAAGATAGTTCACCTTCACTATGGGAGGATAAATCGATAACTGTTTAAGTTTCCACAAGATAGTTCACCTTCACTATGGGAGGATAAATCGATAACTGTTTAAGTTTCCACAAGATAGTTCACCTTCACTATGGGAGGATAAATCGATAACTGTTTAAGTTTCCACAAGATAGTTCACCTTCACTATGGGAGGATAAATCGATAACTGTTTAAGTTTCCACAAGATAGTTCACCTTCACCATGGGAGGATAAATCGATAACTGTTTAAGTTTCCACAAGATAGTTCACCTTCACCATGGGAGGATAAATCGATAACTGTTTAAGTTTCCACAAGATAGTTCACCTTCACCATGGGAGGATAAATCGATAACTGTTTAAGTTTCCACAAGATAGTTCACCTTCACTATGGGAGGATAAATCGATAACTGTTTAAGTTTCCACAAGATAGTTCACCTTCACTATGGGAGGATAAATCGATAACTGTTTAAGTTTCCACAAGATAGTTCACCTTCACTATGGGAGGATAAATCGATAACTGTTTAAGTTTCCACAAGATAGTTCACCTTCACTATGGGAGGATAAATCGATAACTGTTTAAGTTTCCACAAGATAGTTCACCTTCACTATGGGAGGATAAATCGATAACTGTTTAAGTTTCCACAAGATAGTTCACCTTCACCATGGGAGGATAAATCGATAACTGTTTAAGTTTCCACAAGATAGTTCACCTTCACCATGGGAGGATAAATCGATAACTGTTTAAGTTTCCACAAGATAGTTCACCTTCACTATGGGAGGATAAATCGATACCTGGTTAAGTTTCCACAAGATAGTTCACCTTCACTATGGGAGGATAAATCGATAACTGTTTAAGTTTCCACAAGATAGTTCACCTTCACTATGGGAGGATAAATCGATAACTGTTTAAGTTTCCACAAGATAGTTCACCTTCACTATGGGAGGATAAATCGATAACTGTTTAAGTTTCCACAAGATAGTTCACCTTCACTATGGGAGGATAAATCGATACCTGGTTAAGTTTCCACAAGATAGTTCACCTTCACTATGGGAGGATAAATCGATAACTGTTTAAGTTTCCACAAGATAGTTCACCTTCACTATGGGAGGATAAATCGATAACTGTTTAAGTTTCCACAAGATAGTTCACCTTCACTATGGGAGGATAAATCGATAACTGTTTAAGTTTCCACAAGATAGTTCACCTTCACTATGGGAGGATAAATCGATAACTGTTTAAGTTTCCACAAGATAGTTCACCTTCACTATGGGAGGATAAATCGATAACTGTTTAAGTTTCCACAAGATAGTTCACCTTCACTATGGGAGGATAAATCGATAACTGTTTAAGTTTCCACAAGATAGTTCACCTTCACTATGGGAGGATAAATCGATAACTGTTTAAGTTTCCACAAGATAGTTCACCTTCACTATGGGAGGATAAATCGATAACTGTTTAAGTTTCCACAAGATAGTTCACCTTCACTATGGGAGGATAAATCGATACCTGGTTAAGTTTCCACAAGAAACGTGCACAGCAATTTCCAATGACCAAAAACAAAATGTACGTTTGTCAGGTATCTATACTACTGTATGATTATGGACTCAAATTTGAGAGTTCATTTATCAACTCCTCCATGTAATACTTCCTATTACCAGCCTATCAGAGTTATCGCGCTTTGATGACTCTTGCGCGTCAATAAAACAAGTCTCGCGAGCAAGTGCGAGATTACCGGGACATAAGCAAAACGTTGGTACCCCCCCCCCCTTTTTTAATATATATATATATATATATATATAAACATGGTGCCATGGTAAAATAGCCATTAGTCAAGTTGCATTTTAAAAAATCTAACACTAATATATAAGACTAATGTGTTTTTGAACGCCATCACATCTGTTTCAAAAATCGATGTTTTATATCCGATTTCCATCGACATATGTAATTTTTGAAATAGCTTAGATGAAGTTCAGAAACATAGCAGTTGTGTTAATTAGTGTTATAAACATCTCAAAATTAAAACAAAATTGCAGTTTGACAGATGGGTAATTTATTTTCTAATATTAGAAAAGGAAGGGGGGGGGGTTACATGTAAAACTTATACTGTACCAATTTATACTTACAAAGTTCATGCCATATGAACCTGCACTAATTGTATGATAAAATATCTTCATAGTCTGACAGAATAATTTTAAAAGCATATGAACCCCCATTATTTGCAAGAAGATTTCTTTATGTTGGATGTGCATAGGTAAAACCTTTACAGTTCTTCTTGCAGTTGATGCTTTATATCGGTCAAATTTAGCAAATTCAGTACCTATGCTCCCTCACATAGTTTAATAAGTTTGTCTTTTTTCTTGTTAAAATAATTAATTTTTTTTAAACTTTAGAATTTTGATCAGTGTTGTGTTTTGCAGTTGATTATAATTCGTATTCAATGCCATATTTGTTTAGGTTGTCCCGGTAGCACGACTTTACGCGCCTTTAATTTGAAGAGTTCCACTAATGGAAATCAAAAGTATTGGTGTGGACCTTATCACTTCTTTACAGATTTAATGTTTAGCGCTAGCACGTTTTTCGTATCACGCGTTTAAATGCATAATTTCTGTAAAAAATAACTTTCCTACCATCGGTCGATTGAAAAACAACCAAATAGCTAAAAATGTTACTGGAAATATTAAATCTAATGCCAACAGCCGTATTTCACACTATCCTATTGAGAAATAACTATATGATGACAGAAATGCGGTACAGGTAAAAAAAAAAAAAAACATGGGGCCCCGCGGACTGAAAGTCCAAGCATTAACGTGGGTTAAGAAAAACAATTGGTCTATTTGAAGTTGCGGTTTTTGCGTATTCTATAACAGTTGCGTGGACCTTTAGAAATCAAAGATACATTTATTATTTTTGCTCCTTACGAAAATATTAACAGCTGTGAAGAAGAAACTTCAAACATTCTCTGCCACAACACATCCCAGAAGTTGTGTAAATCAAATGTGGATTCTAAAAAAAATCTAAAGAACTTTTAGTAAACTTGAAATCGCAAAACTTTTCTCAAATCAACAACATCAAAACCTATGACTTTTCAACACTTTACACGACCATTCCTCACGATAAATTAAGACTAGACTTTTTGACATTATAGACAGTTACTTCTTCAACAAAAATGGAAAACGCAAAATTCCTATCTAGTGATCAGTGATTCCACGCACAGGTACTCTGAAATAAGAATAAAAATTCTGGAGTTCCTCATTAACCATATCTTCGTGGTCTTCGGTGATCAGGTCTTCCAACAGTATGTTGTAATTCCCATGGGCACGAATTGTGCTCATTTGTTAGCTGACCTGTTTCTATATTCCTATGAAGCAGCATTGATCAAAAAACGTCTATGTGAGAAGAAAAAATCTCTTGCTGTGACCTTCAATTCGACATTTAAATATATCGATGACATATTATCTATTAACAATAATAATTTTCATTCATATGTCGATTAAATATATCCCAGTGAGACACCACAGAGTCGTCCACTTAGTTCTGCTTCATACTTAGATACTGTAAATGTATTACATTTGGCTGTGTATTCTATTTAGCGCCTTTGGCGGAACGCAGCTTCCGCTAAATCAAGTACATCGCTAAATGCCATCCGTAAATTTAAATGTTTAAAGTAATTCAGGAATGCGCTAAATCAAATCTACGCTAACTTGTTGAAAAAACAATTTCCACAAAATATCGTACACGCCAAATATAATACGTTTACAGTATTTTATTGAACGTAGACATTGACGGCATACTAACAACTCAACTGTATGACAAACGGGATGATTTCAACTTCTCCATCGTCAACTTCCCATATTTATGTAGCAATATTCCATTATCACCTGCATATGGTGTTACATCTTTCAACTGATTCGATACGCAAGAGCTTGTTCTGCGTATGGTCAGTTTTCGAAGCAGGTTACTGACATACAAGTTGATGGTACAGGGGTTCCAACAGTCTTGATCAAAGTCTGCATTTCGTAGATTCTAAGATCGTTATAACGATCTAGTTTGCCAATACACCATATCAATGGATCAAATGCTGTCTGACGTGTTTCATGCCGATTGTTAGGCCGTTCTTGGCACATTGATTTTGACCACGGATTACTCCGTTTACCTGATCAAAATATAAGACTCACGACGGATGTGACCGGTCGACAGGGGATGCTTACTTCTTCTAGACACTTGATCCCACCTCTGGTGTGTCCAGGGGTCCGTGTTTGCCCAACTTTCTATTTTGTATTGCTTATAGGAGTTATGAGATTGATCACTGTTCGCTATCATCACCTTTCATACACGTACACACGTGTCCTCATTCGGGATATCAATCGATTGGTGATGATAGTAGGTTAACCGATTTGTGTTAGTGTCAAATTCGAGGTTAGTCAGGTATCGATTTATCTTCCCATGGTTAAGGTGAAATAGTCCTATTTCTATTGATAAATTGCTTAGGTCACCGTTATTAACCCTACACCATTTTCTCCATGCAATTTTCCTTCATTACGTTGGATTTTATGTATCCGTTGCAGTCCAACTTATTAGAATTACCGTTTAAAATATGGCTACTTGTGGTTACTCTCACAATATTTGAATGAATGTTGATCGTCCTTTTCGGCAGATCAGATTTGTTTTCACCAGCTATTAGCCTCCGAGTTCAAACGAGTCAACCATATTGAAACTTTAAATTTCCGGTGAAGATCCGCAGTAAAAGTAGTAATATTGTCCAATCATTTTGCACCTTTTGAAGTTGAGTCATTCTGTGCTGAACAACCACAATATGAAATATTGTGAGGATGACCACAAATAGCTATATGTATATTTTAAACGGTAATTCTAAGTTGGGCTGTAATGGATGATGGATGCATAAAATCCAAAGTAATGAAGGAAAATTGCATGGAGATAACGGTGTAGGGTTAACGACGGCGACTTAATTCTCGGAAGTTGGACTTAATTTTTCAAAGTTTCTGTGACGTCAGGTAAACGATTTATGTATTACAAAACAGAACAATATTCTGGCTTTCAACTGGGAAAAGTTTTTATGCATTATCACGATTAAGAGAATATTTGGCTGATTTGTTAGCTCCCTTCTCACTATTATACTATTGCCTCGTTCACACGGATGCGCATTAAATTTTATTACTTCGCATCAAATTCGATACGAAGTAAAATAATGCGCATTAAATTAATTCGAATTAAATAGCGTTCACACGGCGGTAATATTTAATGCGAAGTAAACAAATGCACATTAAAGGGTGCGCGAAATAAATTAAAGAATAGACTATGTTATTGAAAATTATTTTTATAGATATTTTAATGAATATTGTGTAGATACAGAATTCTTTGTTCAAAACGCTATATACATGTAGTATACTACATGTTTACAATTTACATGCATAACTGATCTTCACATAAAGAGTTTTGTCATGTTTATTTATATGTTCCCAAGAAATTACTTGTTATTTCCTCTGACGACCAGCATTCAATCTAGACAATATATCGTTTCTTCAAGGGCCCAATTTTAAAGTACGACGCCATCGTCCAGTCGGAACGTCTTTTTCACCATTTCGCTGACTACTGTTGTGACGTAATTTTTAATTACTAATACGTATTATAGGTCTACTATGACGTCATATGGTATAAAAGAATTAACAATGAGCGGCATATTTGCTTTAAAAAATGTAAAAAAGAAAATCATAATTTATTATCACTATTTTAAAAGATTTTTGTCGTATTCAAAAACAATGACCGTGTTTCGAGTTCCTCCGGAACACCCGGGAGCTTTCGTATTTAGCCACGCCGGTCACGTGGTATGAAGAAAATGTTCCACATGGGTACTTCCGGTTAATTTTGTTTATACTGGTAACAAAATTGTCATTAATAAAATATAGATTTTTGCGGCACAAACTGTCGCAAATCAGATAAAGGATTGCAAGGGATATACATTTACTTGGGAAGATGTCAAAGTTTACCTTTTCCCAAACCCGGGAAAAGCGTTCACGCAGAGGAAACGAAGCATGGCGTCATTTGTGTAGAAAACCACGAGCAGCCGAAATTCAGTGCGATTATTACATTCCGTGAAAGCTGTACCAACAAAGAAACATCATTGTTCTAGCCAGTTTGCTTATATCAAGTTTTAGGAAAACCAAGAGGTTTTGAAAATATAATATTGACTGTGCAACATCTTGTCAATCTTAAGAATAGGTATACTTGTACCCTCATCCACATCTGAGCGGTGTATGTATTTTACAACGGTGTTCATGCGACATTAAATATATGATAAAGCATCATATATTAGAGAATTTCAATTATGAACTTATGGTTCAGGCTCATAAAAATTACGAAGCAATTTCACAAGGGCGTGAGAAGGGGGGTGGGTGGGTATATATATAATATCTGCCAATTAAATAAAATACGAGAACACCAGATATTATCCAAGTTCCATACCGATAGTTCATTCACTGCAAAATTTTTAATTATATCAAAGAACTTTCATTTATCTTTGCTCCAACTTTTAATACCAATCAAGCACAGGCAATATTGCATCGCTTGGGGTCGAATTTACTATTAAAGAGTACTCTTTAATAGTAAATTCGAACACAAGTGATGCATATTGCCTGTGCAATCAAGGTACTTTGCATGTACATCAGAAATGTACATTTCCACTCAAACCACTTGTATACAAGAATGGAACCAGCTGAACACGAGCCAGGTTATATATTATGTACTTGCTCTCCTACTCCTTTGATTTAGTACTGTGTAAGGAAATATGCTATATTGGGTATATATTTTAAAAAAAGAATAACAAAGAACAACAATTTTCATTCATATTTTATTCAACATATATATACACAGGTCGATAACAATGGCTGATCTGCATATAATGACTGCTAGTTATTGGCTGGCATGCAGTGAAAGGGAGCTAAAAAGGAGTAAAAAGTTCATTTCAGCCAGGTGAGAATTGATTTCTTCTTTTTTGTGTGTTATACATATCTAATTCTTTTCTTTTGCTGCTTCTTGTGTATTTGAAAATTTTCAGTCTAATATTTTGGCAATGTTATAGGTAATGTGGCTGGAATAAACCAGTGTTAAGGAATGTCCAGTAATGGCATGACGTCATGAGAGTTTGGCATACAGACATTCACATGATTAATGATGAAACTGAAAACCTCAAGTGAAAGGCATAGGAAGTTATCCAATTCCCATATACCTGAAAAAAGGAGGGGTGCCAAAATATTGATAATAAGATTTTTGTCAATTTGAGAAGCAAAGATGTAAAAAAAAAAAAAAAAAAAAAAAAAAAAAAAAAAATGCAGAAATTATAATTCATGTATTTGTTTAAAATATTGTTCACTGCACATTCATGTATATTTTTTAACTTATTTGGAAATACATGAAGTAATTCATATTAAAATTGTGAATGTATGATTTTTATCAATAAAGCTTACCATATATTTTATTGTACATATATCTAATTTCCCTTATACATTGTAGTCATATGGGAGCTTGCTTGCATTCAGAGTTCTGACATCAATCTGAAAAATATGCATATTTCATCACAAGAGTCATTTGAGCACTTAACATGTATCATGTATAAAGCCGAGTTAAACAACTTCAAAATCTACCCAACGTGTTTTAAACGAACACAAAAGGTTCTTCCTAATTTCGTTCTTTTTTCTTGTTTCAATTTTGTTCACAAAAATTTAAGTCAATTCACCTTTTTCAAACTTTTGATGCATATGATGGATTTCCTCTGTATTGCTATGTCTATCAGACCCAGCACAATCTCTATATTTAGCTATATAATTTTATAAAGCTATTTCAAATAGCTTCATTAAGCTAGTTTCGATTAAATTTCTTAAGTGCAATGGCACGTAATAATATACATGTACTTTGAACTAACCACAACACCATTCTAGTTATAGATCATATGCCATTTTAAGAATTTTCATGAAAAGAGAATTTCTTTTGTATTGATAACTGTCCACTCCCTTCTGTATGTCGAAGCTTAGATAAGTATATGATGACTTTACAATGTGGAATCTGATTGCCAATATATCATTCTATTGATCCTCAACGGTGAAAATTGGTAAAATGCTAAGGTACATAGTTTAAGAAGCATTTTTTGTTTACAGTGTGTTGTTTCGAGTACAAGGATGAAATATTTTCACTATATTTGATAGAAGATTTGAAATAGTTATATCTAGCTATTTCAATATTAGCTTTATATAGCTATTTCAATTAGCTTTAAAAAGCATATAGCTTGATTAATATATATATGATTATATATATACATGGCTAATTATACTAGAGATTGTTCTGGACCAGTCCATGAGCACATAATTGAAATGATGTTGCTGAAAGGAATAATATTACCTTAATCATGATCAGATATATATTTTGTTCAGTGATATAAATATGAGCAGTAATCACAAATACCTATTGGATTGTAAAAAGTCAATAAAATGACTACAATAATCAATAGTCATACTAAAAATTCTTCCAATTACATGAGTATATCATTAGAAATCAAACTTTAAAGACTTAATTGTGACACAAGTATTAGTTGATAAATAATCATTTTCAAATTAGACAGCATATTGACTATACCCAAGTAGATAATTTTATCCTCACCCACATATGGCTATACCACTGCACTTGGAAACCCAGTCTAATTCAATCTAAACTAGCTTTAAATAATAAAGCTATTTCAAATACCTATATTACCTATAATGTTATAGCTAATATATTACTCCACTGAACATTGTCATTATTTATGTCTTATATCAATAATTATATATGTTACATGCATATATATGTTACATTATGTCCATTTTGACGTAAATTCTATTTCAGATAGGCCCTAGACTGTACTGGACCTAATGTCTGCTTGACGAAGCAGTGGACATTGTGTTTTGTTTAATCATATATAAAATGTCGTCATATAATTTTCATTTTACCTGTTTGACAGGTTTCACTTAGCTGCAATAATGTAGCCCTCTCTGATTTTTTTTTTTTTTTTTTTTTTTTTTTTTTAGGGAGAGGGCTACAACTCCTTAGGATCTCCGTAATGGTGCAAATGCGGGAGTGATTCACTCCCGCAACATTTGCGCTCATTCTAAACATTTCCTGACTTTCTTTACGTAAATAAAATGATATTCTATGTTTCTTAGTCAATATATAAATTTACAACCTGCAACTTAAGATTTGTGAGGCTCTATTCTACCGTTTTCAACAATTTCGATGAATTCCAATTTCTCGATTCATATTTGTGCGCCATGTTTGATGTACTGAAGTTTCAACTTCCGATTGTCAAGTCATTTGCATATGCCATATAAGGTAGTATTTACATCAATGGACAAGTATGGAGGCGAAAGCTATTTCGTCGGTATTGAAAAGGTTTGAATTTAATATCAAGTTAAAAACCGAACTGCAGAGTGTAAATTCTTTCTGCAACAATATGATTTCCCTTTCTTTGTCGAAGTGGCTCGAGTAACTACATTTTCGCGCTGATTGTCAATGTTTAGGTTTTTCATTAGATCCACCTACGAGATCTCGCGATAACAAGCATGGCGGAGCAGACGAAGAATTTTGCATGCTGTACATTATATTTAATGAAAAACACCTTTATTAGACATGCCCGAGCACAAAGTTGGTACTCCTTTTGGTGTAAACAACATTTAGGACTAATACATAGAGTTTATTATCGGTTATTCATAAAATTATTTTGCACCATTACGGAGATCCTATGGAATTGTAGCCCTATCCCGAAAACGTCAGAATTAAAAAATTGGATAGGGCTACATTATTGCAGCTAGGTTTCACTGAGTCTAAAACGTTCTCCCCCCCCCCTCCGGTTACCAGACAGCTGGGATTTGTGTGAGTTACACGACAACATCGTCATCTTCTGTTCTTGACGAAGTCTTTTGTTTTATTTCGTAGATTAATAGTAGCTTATCAAACACTCATAAACAAATATGTACCTCATACACCCCAAATTATTACATGTGTATTTCAATTTTATGATGATCGACAAAATTAAGGCTATCTGCACACTATTAGGCCTAATACACGAAGTGTCGACTGTAGGTAAACAACGATAAACCGGAAGTAACCCTGTGGAACATTTTTGACGAGGCGTGACTAAACGCAGATTAAACACTGTGTTCCGGAGGAACTCGAAACACGGCTATTCCTACCCAGTATGCCTATGCAGAGCACAGATTTACGTCTGACATTATCTAATGATATGCTGTTTGTACATGTTTTTAGTGATTATTATCATTTTGCTTAGTTTTTCGTACAAAACTGGCATTAATATATATAGCTGACCATGGGTATGATGCATGTGACCCAAATTTGTCATTACGCATGCGTGTACATTAATGCGAATTAGCTTCGCTTAGCGTTCACACGGAGCTAATGTGACGTAAAAATTCGCATTAAATCGCGACGTCAATTTTAATTCGAAGTAAACTAATGCGCATTAAAATCTCCGTGTGAACGCGGTTCAGATTTAATTCGCATTAACTTACGTTTAATGCGAATTAAATTCTTCGTGTGAACGAGGCATATATGTACCAGTTTGCTCAGATTGTGTCAAAACCCTGTGCTTCCTTGTGTTCAGATCCAAATTCGATCAAAAAATAAAATAGTATTATTTCTCTCGGTAATTGATAAAAAACAACAACAAACCTTTATATCATTAGATTCACAAATACCATGCCAAGAAGCAGCACTTGTGCATGCATCGTACACATATCTTGTGTACCGTGCACATCATAATGATAATTTTAAAAAAAACAACCTACCCTCTTCCAACCCCCATATCATTTTAGATTATAACCAAATATTGATGTTTTGATCCAATATTCTAGTATACACTTTATCCACATCATGCTCCAAATCATGACTAGAAAACTGACACGGTCACCAAGGGTCATGCTGAGGGTTATTAGAGGAAAGTGACATCCGCATTTGATATAGCAACGTTTAAGGCTTGTATACATGTATATTTTAGAATTAATAATATTCAAAGATACATTGTGCGACTGTGGATATAAAAAGGCCCCCCAAATTTCTCTGTTTTAAATGTGTCTTGAATTAAGCTTGATCTGTGTTTTAAGTAAGTTAAATATATGTCAAGTATACTATCTCAACTTAGATAAAAGTTATTGCTTATTTGATAGCATTATTACGTCATGAATAAGACTTTCTCCCGCATTTTTTCATCCAGATTATTGCCTAGGAAAAGATGTGCCCATCTGTCGAGCAAAATGAAATTAATATACTAGTATATTGTTTATTAATAGACGATAAAAAATGTATTTGAATATGAATTTGCTCGACGCATGGGCTGCATGTTTTCTGAAAGGAAAACCCCCTGAATTTATGATTTTTTCATTGATTTTGGCATTTTTGGCAATTTTATGCCAACTTCACGCTCTTGTCATTACAGCAAGAAGCAATTTTGGATCAAATTAAATGTAGTTTGGGTTTGGTTATATATTCTTTATTGGAATGGCAGATTTTGGGACTCCTATTGAAATCATCAGTTTTCTGGACCAGATGAATGTAGAAACTGTACTTGCTTCTTTGTGAAAAAGGAATCATGAAGAATAAAGCATGAAGAAATCGCATGGGGCTATATCAGGAGAGTAACCTTCTCCGACTTCAAAAATTGCTTCACAAGCTCAGATGTATGTGATGGAGCATTATCATGAAGTAAACGAACATGCCTAAATCCTGACACAGGGCGTCGTTTATGATAATATTTCTTGAGGTTTTTTTTAGTATATCATCTCGGTAATACCGACCTTAGCACTTTAACACTTTAGCCCTATGGCGCCGGAATTTGCACGGCTATACCATCACATGAAAAGAATATGCAATAAAGAACCTTTTTTGTGCTTATGGTTCTTTTGGCAACTAAGGGCCTTCTATCGTGTTTAGTTAGCCATATTTTGTTTCCAATATTTCTTGCTGGTTCGAAATAGTGAATCCATTTTCCGTCACCAGTAACAAACTTTGCAAATTGTCTTTGATTGAATTTGGGAAACATTTTGAGCAATTGCTTAGCGGTCTGTACTTGGACCCGTTTTTGGTCAGCTGTCAATATATGCGGTATCCATCTGGCAGAAATCTCCCTCCGTGGCCGAGTGGTTAGAGCATCGCGCTCAAAATCACACCGCCTCTCACCTCTATCGGTGCTCGTTCGAATCCCGCTCGCTCTGGTAAGTGAGAAAGTTTCCCAGTTTACTTTCGGAAGGTGGTCTCTTCTCAGGTACATTGTATCTGGGTTCTCTCTTCCATCAACAAAAACTGGGCGCCACCAAATAACTTAACAAGAGGCCCATAGGCCTTATCGGTCACCTGAATACTAGTGAAAAAGTATCACTACTTCCATGGGATATGAAATCTAGAAAAAATTTCCTGTTCTGAATATCTAAGCTAAATTCTAATGTTCAGCAACAGTATAAAACAAGATGAGTTCTTAAAACTTCACTGCCCTCAAAAGTGCATACACTGATGAAAGGCTTTAAATAATAGGTGTATTAACATTAAAACATCAAAACATATGACTAATTTGGACTCATCCTAAAGTCATAACCCTGGGTTGTGAAATTTACCATTTTTGTACATACTTTTCTGCTATTTCTAAGTATGCATTTAGATTTTACATAGTATCATCAAACTTACACATAAATACTATATATACTAAGTTTGGCCCCGCCCTGGGGTCAGAACCCCTACCCCGGGGATCATGAAATTTACAATTTTGGTAGAGGCCTTCCTGCTCTACATCACTATGCATTTAGTTTTTCTTACATGTATGTGGTTCCTGAGAACAAGATTTTTGAAAATTTGTGAATTTTGGGCAGTTTTTGCCCCGCCCCTAGGGTCCCAGGGGTGCTGGAGTCCTAAAATTTATGTCCCCCTTGTCCCAATGATGCTTCATACCAAATTTGAAAAGAATTGGACTGGTGGTTATTAAGAAGTTAAAAATGGTCAATTGTTAACGCACGACGGACGACGACGGACGAAAACCAATTGCAATAGGTCACCTGAGTTTACTCAGGTGACCTATTGTTGAGTGTGGCAGAAAACATCAATCAATCAATCGTACTTTCAAAATACGCTTCAAAATGAAATGAACCCGCGATAGCGATATGCAAACAGCTTTGGCAATATCACGAATCGTGTATCTGCCATCACTTTCAATTACTAGTATTTCCCTGACTTTTGCCCTGCCTGTTACAGTAACAGGTCAGCCAGATTTTGCTGCCTCTTTGACGGACTCTGTGCCAGTCAGAAATTTCTTTCTCCACCTACGAACTGTCTCATAAGATACCTTATCAGACTCATACCCCCCCCCCCCAATTCAGTAAAAATCTGCATTACCGAATGACCGAGTTTTGTGCGAACTTTTATATAAGCTCTAATTTCTTTAATATTCTCAACCCGTTCCCCAACCATTTTTACAACAGTGGTCATCGACTGGCTCTATTAAAATGACCACCGGTATAAGTTTAAAACTATGTAGAACAAAAGGCTGTTGTTTATACCGTTGGAAAGGTATTGAATAGAGCTATTCAAGAGTATTATCATCCACAGAATCGTGCAAAGCGTTATCGCGCTGTGGTACAATACACATTACACATCGAACAGCCCTCGAATGTATGATTAAAAACATTTTTACTTCACTTCACTTCTCTGGAGTTCTTCATAATTATCACTTAAAATTTGTCTCTCCATTGTTATATCAGCCGAGGGATTCAAGCTCCTGCGAAACCTTAACTCTGTCATGTTTGTTCGATAATTTGTCTGGTGAAGTTACAAATTTCATTATTTTCATTTTGATAAATTGGTGTTTGAAGTGCTACATTTTGCATATTTTTAATTTTTGCAAATTACTGTTTTACTGAATTGTTGTCTCATGTACTTACAAGTATTTTTCACATCTCACGAACAGTGATCAATCTCATAACTCCTATAAGCAATACAAAATAGAGAGTTGGGCAAAGACGGACCCCTGGATATACCAGAGGTGGGATCAGGTGCCTAAGAGGAGTAAGCCTTTCCTGTCGACCGGTCACACCCTCCGTGAGCCCTGTATCTTGATCAGGTAAACGGAGTTACCCGTAGCCAAAATCAGTGTGCCAAGAACAGCCTAACAATCGGTATGAAATAAATCTTAGTATTTTGCTATTGTTACAATTTTCTTTTAATTAATATTTGTAATATTGGGTTATAAAACTTATATTGGTGAATATTGGCACGAGTTGGCTGTGAAAAGCACGAGCTTGCGAGTGCATTTTGACAGTCAACGAGTGCCAATATTCACCATTATAAGTTCAATAACCCTTTTATTATATAGCTAAATTATTTTGGTGTTAAATTATATCCCTTTTCACTCAAAATACTTCAAAATAGAAGAGAATTCATCAATATTGGCATCTACATGTAAGGTAAAAGTGTGCAATAATCAGAATGCATTTCTTAACTGTTCAATATTAAACCTGTCATTGATGCATGAAGCAAACTGATTTTTTGAATGGGGACATCATAATTTATGTACAATAAAATATTTTGTATAAGTAAATATCAAATACCGACTCTTGTCAGATTCGGAGGACCGTCGTCTGCCATTTTGGCGCGTTTATGTAGTTAAAGCTGACATGAATTAATAAATACGTACACCTTTCTCATCTTATCCGCCATATTTCTCTCAGATAGCCTAATTTACTCTACCCGTATATACTCCAAATGTGATTGTCACACCTGTGTGATTTTTCTAGGTGGACTCGACCAGTGCACATCTCCGATAGTAATATATAGAGAATGAGAAACAAATAAAACCACATTTTAAAACATTATGCTTTGCTCAAAATTACAAAATATTTATTGTATATCAATGCAACATTCTGAAAGTTTAGACAATTTAGACCAAAAAAAAAAAAATGCAAAAAAAACCTTTTCTTACATACTTGCAAATGCATGCAAGTATTTGCAGTTTCTTATGAAATAAATGCGGAGAAATCATTTGCCAATTACATACTGATAGAATGGAATAAGCAAAGAGCATAAAATATATTATTTATATCAATTCTTGCAAAATACAGGTGCATGCTATATGCATAATATGTAATGCACATGACATATTCGCCCTAAAAAAACGTATCAAATACGGACGTCTATTCAACAGGTATCGGAGATGTGCACTTACCGAAAATATTAGATTCTCTTTATTCTGATAAATCCACGAAACTCCATTTGTATCTCGTTAGAACTTTACAACACGTTGTCATTCCATTATGCAGACTGCGGCACACTTCACCCGTGCCAAACAGGGTGTCTTCAATCAGGGGAGACGTCAGAATCGAATTATTTTTCTGTACTGCATGCTTGTCTGGTCGAGGTTTTGCAGTTTATAGAAATCGGGAATTTAATCATATACACTGAGCATCTGGTTGGATATATTGCGTGCACAATTCAAAATTTATCGATGATCATATACAAACTTGGATATACAAATAAGGGAATAATGATAGAAAATATACATCTGTGTGAAAATGCGGGTATTACATTTGCAATCCATAATTAACAGTTGATTACACAAAGACACATATAAAAGGAAATGCATAAACGAAAATATAGTTTTATTGTCTCTTTGGGAACCACATACTTATTTATTTACGGTCCCTGTATGTTCATATTCATTGATTGAACAGGAGAGAGAGAGAGAGAGAGAGAGAGAGAGAGAGAGAGAGCGTCCTACTTCGATGTTCAATATATCATTTCACAGAAGGAAAGAAAATTGATCAATGATATAAATGTAAGCTTACAGGCATTAAAAATTTCCAGTTATTTAAAAATTTGTGAATGACAATATATCGGAAACGTACAGGAGTTGATGCTTATAGTTGAATTCATTACATTTTTTAAAAAAAATATTAGTTTGAACTGTGCATGTAGAAAATAGTGACTTTGTATGTTAGAATAACGGAAAAAAGTAAATTGTCAAAAAAGTGGGGAGAGCAGACCAGCCTCCCTTGTCCACCTCAACCCCCTGTATACATGCCTAAAACAACATATCAATTCGTGTTGAAAGAAAGGTGCATATCTGCATTTCATTAAATTCGAAAGGAGCTCGAATTTATGTGTTCTCCTATTAATTATTTTTTATGCAAGATTCGTTCCCGAATTTAGAATCATGCTTTCAGTCAGAGCAGAAATGAATTCATTTTGAAGTACGTCTAGTTTGAATGCAAATGTGGGGTTCCTTCTTTTAATTTCATCAGACTCAATAGAACCCCCCCCCTCCAACCCCCTCCCCCCCAAAAAAAAAACCCCAACTATGCAGCTTTGTTTTTATTGATATCTAAATCGGTATATGAATCCGGATATAAATTATATAATGATTTTCCGTGATCATATAGATATTGATACTAATAATGAAAAAAGAAAAGGTTTATACTTTTGCCTTTTGTAAATCCTACTTATGCATTATAATATATTGACATTGTATCGTATCAAATAAAACCTCAACACGAATTTTACTGATTTATGAATACTAACATCTTATCGCATACATTTGAATTTGAAATTTCGACGTACAGCGGTATGTCTATTTTCAATATATATCCATTGCGCCAGATCTTCGAAATGAAAATATTTATGAATAAATTACAATGAAGCCTGAAAGTAATCATTATGGCACGTTAAAACGTTAAAACACACATGTGCTATAGTCCTGCAATGCATGCATGCGATCTTTCTGAATACATGTATTTATGTATTCATGAATGAAGTTCCTACGCTTGAAAATATCTTGGTCTTTATGCATTTTGTTTTGTGGTTTTGGTTTACCATTCCTTACACTGTGTAAATGAAGGAAAACTTGGTAAAGGGTGCAATTCTACACCATACAATTAGTATACATGCATGTGTTACAAAGCAAAATGTACACGTAATAACCAGACATGTATCGTCATTTTTCATTGGGGGGGGGGGTACAACAGGAAGAAAAAAATGGAACATTGGATTCTTCAAAATTTCTTGCCATTCAAAATAATAATTAAAAAAGATGAACGAAAACAGGAATAAAATAAAACAAAAAACCCAAACAAATCAAGATGTTTTGTCCGATGTTCAAAGTCCTAATGTGGGGGTGAAGGGTTAAAGAGTCTTTTACTTCGATTGCCTCAATAATCCCCCCCCCTTACACTTCATTTTCTTCAATCGTTGGGGGTGGGATGGGGTGGTTAGAGTCCTCTACTATGAGCGCCTCATAATATCTTCATTTTCTTAATTGGTGGTGGTTTGTGTCTTCTACTATTATATCAGAACTTTCAAGCTGGGGTCAATTGGGGGGGGGGGGTGTCACCCAAAATATCTTTTATTTGCATTACAAAAAAAGAAATGGATATTGTTATTATAGGTGGGGGACAGACACTCTTGTCCCCTCCCCTTGACTATATGTGCTTGATAACGACGCATAATATGATGAACTCAATTACATTTTGCATTAGTACAATTTGCGTCGAGTTCAACGCAGAATGTAATAACGCAAAATGGCATAGATATATAAGATCTATTGAGCGTCAAAGTAGCATAAAATGAAGTAATTGAAAATAACATTATTTAAAGATATGTTTAAGTTTCAATTATTGTGTGCTTTAAATGAATCAAATAAATCTGTATTATCAATTAATGAGAGCAATATTGAGTTGCTGTTCTCTTTTATTGAATTAACGATATCATTTGTCTTAATAAGAGCGCGATTATTACAAAATCATCGGTTGAATCTCTCTCTCTCTCTCCCTCTCTCTCTCTCTCTCTCTCTCTCTCTCTCTCTCTCTCTCATCCCATACACTCGTACAGTGTTGTAAATGTATATGCAAATTATATATGCATAAACAATTTACGTACCTAAATGATTTCCTGATTTATAAATCTGCAAAACTCTGACCAGTAAATCATACGGTATAAGGATTCATGTAAAATACAGGGTAAATATCATACTCTGATACTTCCCCTGATTGAAGATATCTGATCGGCACGGGCTACATGTAGGTGTGTCGCAGTCTGTACAATGGACAATGGTATTTACTGTTGGAATACAAGTAGAGTTTATCGTTTTGTTTCATGGATTATTCAAATAAAGGGAGTTTTACTACTACTTAAAGTATTTTCAACAGGTGTACACGTACATCTGCGGTCCTTTATAGATATTACGAGTAGACCCAGGTAAATAGTCGTCCGCATTCGATGCTTTTTCATGGCGAGCATACATGGCCATGTCATGTTTATAAGTACAGTAGCAATTATGTATTTGCATTTTGCTTGAAGTAAGTGTGAATGGTATAGATTTTATACCCTTTGCTTATTCCATTTTATCAATAGATAATAGATGAAATATCTCTGCGCGTTTTTTGTATAGTTTTGACATATTTACTGCAAATGTACGCACATTCACGTAAAGAAAAGGCATTCTACATTTATTTATCCAAAGCTTTTATAATGATTTACTTCTGTGCGATATTTTTATTGTAATTTTGAGCAAAACGTGATTTCATTTCATCTTGATGTCCTATAAATTAGTATCGGAGATGTACGTGTTACCTGTCGAAGCTACCCGCACAGGTAAATCGAAGACACTGATGTGAAGTGAAGCGTAGCAAAACTCGTCCCCTTATATACCATGCAAACCCTGATACATATAACAATAGAATATCCAACTAATATGGCGGATTAGCAAAGAAATATGGCGGACATATAGAATTATACCATATTTATTAATTCATGTTAGCTTTAAGGTAAGGTCAATATTGAACGCTCATACTCGGAATGTTTCGAGCGCACACAATTTACGCAATGTAAAGTTAGCGTTCAATAAATTCTCAGGATATTGAACGCTAACATTCTCTAGATTTTACGTGGATTTTATAATAGACTATTTATTAGGTATATAATAAATATATTTGATTAATTGTTTGATTGCCTTTGTTAGTAAATTCTGCTGCAGGATCATCAATGATCCCTAACAAAAAATACATTATTGCTGCTTTCGATAGGATTTCTCAGCGACGTGCAGATGTTTTTTTTCTCTTTTAGAATGTCACCGGCTGAATTGCACACCTTGTTAATCTATTATGATCGGTGGTATGACATTTTAAAAACGATTTCTATGCAAAATTTGTGTATTCCATTTAAATAAAAACACTCTGAAATTTAATGTTTTACATGTATCAAAAATACACATGAAAAACCATTCAAAAATACACATGAAATACCATTCAAAAATACACATGAAATACCATTCAAAAATACACATGAAAAACTATTCAAAAATACACATGAAAAACCATTCAAAAATACACATGAAATACCATTCAAAAATACACATGAAATACCATTCAAAAATACATGGTGGGAGAAGGGGACCTGAAGTCCTGTACACAAGCACCTGTGCGTCTAATTGATCAAGATATAAGGTTCACGGCGGGTGTGACCGGTCAACAGGGGATACTTACTCCTCCTAGACGCCTTCTCCCACCTCTGATATGTACAGGACTCCGTGTTTGTCCACCTCTTAATTTTGTATTCCTTTTAGGAGTTATAAGATCGATCAGTGTTCGTTATCTTTACCTTTTCACAGGTGCAAAATTAAGACC
Organism: Ostrea edulis; assembly: GCF_947568905.1. Lineage (NCBI taxonomy): Eukaryota > Metazoa > Mollusca > Bivalvia > Ostreida > Ostreidae > Ostrea > Ostrea edulis. The sequence continues at coordinate 104,150,969 of NC_079164.1, forward strand.
ATATGGCTATTTTTGTAGATTGAATAAATTGTAGATATTTTATTGTCAATTGTTGATGCCTGCGAAGTTACGTACGTGGAGATTTTCCTAGATAATTTGCATAGAGTTCTAGGAAATAAATTTCAAATTTTAAGTAAGATTATAGACAATATAAAGGGTAAGTAAATGTCTGAGGTTTAAGTACATGTTCTTGCACTTTAGGCAATGAGGAAATGTTTAGTTGTGAAAGTCATGCCAATCCTTCCCACCATTTTGTTTAAAGGAGTTTTAAAAATTCAAAAAATCAGCATAAACCCAAGAATAATGTGTGGAGTTTTTCATATTCTACAAACACTAGCAAGTAAATCTAATGCGGCTGAGACAACCAATCCCGAGTGTGCGGAAGAGAATTAGAATGTCTTCACACAATCTTGCCATTGAACGACATATGTTAATGTAGCAAAAAAAACAAAACAACAAAAAAAACCCGCTATTGTAAATTGTGTCACTTAGATATTGAGGATGAATTTCATTTTGTTTCGAAATGTCCTTACTTCAGCGAATTTAGATATATCAAGGTGTATTACTGGGAAAACATACAGTAGTATGGTTTTAAACTTATACAATTGTTAAGTGTAAAACAAATTCAAATTGTTGTTTAATTTGGGAAAATATCTTCACCGTGTCTTTACTTTACGTAAATCTATTCTTATATAGCATTCTCTGTCTATATAATCACCAATGTTATTTTGTTTACCTGTACTTTAATTGTATACATGTATGCTAGAAGACGTAATTGAGCAATAACAGATAATATCAGGTTTATTTTATTTCACAGGGATGGGAGGTCTATTTTTATTTCACGTGGGAAGGGGGATGGGGCATACGATCTAATATGCTATCCACATTGTATCTTTACGGTAATTCTCATCTTATTAAATACTCCAACACATCTAGCGAACTACCTTGGTCAAATATGTTAAACATTTTATGAAGATCAGCAGGCATGTTCACGAAACTTACCTAAGATATGTTGTAAGATATGTCCCAAGATACAACTTAGGAAAACAATTTAGGAACATCCTAAGATCAACTTGGGACACACCTTAGGATGTGTTTTGACGATATCTTAAATTAGGACGTCCTAACTACTTAGAAACATTCTTATTCCCTTACCTGTATTAATACACATGATATTCGTGACATATTTCCACGTAAACAATTAAAATCTAGACACATAGAGCTGAAGAGAAGAACGACATTATTCATCTATATAATTATTCTTGATATATATATCGTATATTTAATATAATTATGTTATAAACTAAGAAATTATAAGATTATTTACTACATTAAATAAAATAGAATAATGATAAACAAACGGATATTGTTATACACGAACCCATGCATGTGTGTTTCATACACTAGTATATTCATTTGCTACTTCGTAATAAAATACTGCAGTTACATACAGTTGAGACGCTTCTCAGATTGGAACGATGACACCAATTCCTAAATGGACGGTTGTTTGGGAAATATACGTAACGGTCCCCGTTAAAATTAACACTAGTTCTGATTGGATACTGCTTAAACGTCTAAAATATCTTGCTTTTTATTGAATTAGTTTGAAAAATGATACTGTGGATATGTATTGAGACCATTCACGGATTGGAATGGTCAAAATTACTGACCAGCAAGTGCATGGCTTTCAGTTGATTTTGATTGGATGATGTTTTAACTAATATAACTTTCTTATGACGTAAGAAAATAACTTTGTGAAAGTTATACCGTTCTTGATTAAAGTGAATATTGAAAGATTCATTGAACAGAACTTAAAATGGCATTCTTATAGAACTAACTTTTTAAAAAAAAATAATCACTTGATTGAACATAGTTATCAATAGTTTATAGAAATTAGGTCCATGCACTATACAATAACTATAAATTTATACAGAACACTCTTTTCAAATGTACATGACATACTTGCCAGGTCAGCGGTTAACTTTAAAGACATTCGCAAAACACCACACAAATAAGAAATACAAAACTGAGGGTTTTTTTTTATATAAAGTTCCAAAACGTATAAAGATATTAAGTTATGTCTATTCTTTAAAACAAGAACAATTCAAAGAACTAAAGGCAAAGGAAGAAGGAAAAAATGACAAAAAATTTAACCTTTTGTACTACCTTCAAGAAATGGTAGAATCAGACCAAACACATAATAATAATAATAATAAAAATAAATAAAAAAAAACCAAAAACACCATAAATTTGGTTTCAGAGAAGACTTCCAACCCTTCCCTGTATTTTTTAAATGTTAAATTAATTAAGTACTAAGTGTATATTTCTCACAAAATATTCAAATAGCTATTGATTTACCTCCCTTGAGCTCGCTGAAAGATCTTTCAGCTCAAGTGAGCTATCAAAGCTTATCATATGTTGTCCAGCATCACTCTGTAAACTTTTTTTCTACGCATTTTCATCCCCAGAACCACTGCAACAATTTCAATCAAACTTGGCAATCCTCGTTTAAAGAGGATACCGGTTTGTTCAAAGACATGTGATGTCCCTTCAAAGGGGAGATAACCAAGCAAATGCATAAATAGGGTGGCGTCATTTAAAAATCTTATCAAGAACCACTGGGTCAGAAAAGTGAAAATTCTCTAGAGCAGCATGTCATGTTAGTCATATGGGATTGAGGCTTACCATGTTGTGTGAATTCACGTTCGGTTATGTCATGACCTTTTAGGGCTACGTTGGGGCCACAATGGGGTCAATTCTTTATGGGAATAAACATTGAAAAAACCTGTCTATTATTTGTGCTTTAATGGCAAAATTTTAAAGACATCTTCCAACATAATCCTATGTACAAAAAACAAAACCAAAAACAAAATTGTTTTCTTGTTTCCACTTTTATGTTTGCAATGCCTGAAGAGCCTGGATATGGTCATGCTCACGCGAGAGTTGACACATCGTGCAATGGTAACACCAACTGGCCTTAGAGGAATCGTCCATAATGTCCCCCTGCAATGAACAGTCAACAGTTACTCTACAGTCAAGAAACAACGTATTCACAAAAAAGTTTGAATTAAGGAATTAAAAATTATCAAATGCCACAGGAAAGTCATATCCGTAAATCAAAATGCCTGCTTAAGATAGCTAAAATTAATTCATAGATAAAATTTACCATAATATTATGCTCAGTTCGTAGTTTGACCCGAAGAGCTATAAGCCAGGTACTTCCACATACACAAATCGGCAGGCAGCAGGACTCTCCGAGTTTGTTAGACAAATAGCAGGGGTAACCAATCGTTCCACACCAGAATCCGAGGCAACCTGTAATGTTACATACAACTTTATATAAATACAAGTAGTCTGGCGAGAAGACACTGCTTGCAAGATGGTGAGATTTGTGTTCATGCAGAAAAACCAAAGCACAAAGTTCATATATATCCTACTGCTGAGAAAAATCTAGGCATTTGATTGGACGACAAGCTGGGCATATGTGGCCATGCACCCTGCCAAGAAGAAATGGGATACAAAATAGCTTTGATAGATCTATATACTTAATACAATAAACATTATTTGATCGCTCTGCAGTAGGACGTATTCGTTATATGGACTCGCATTCCCTGTCCAAGTTTATAGTCTCCCGTGCCATTAATTCATGTACATATCTAGCCTTAAAGTATGCAAGACGTATTACACACTTTTATGCTAGTAGACTGAACGTATTCAACATGGTTTTAAAACAATGTGTTTCATTTCCCCAATTGCAGCAGAAAATATTCTACAACTACTGGCGTGCTTGTCATTTCAATTATAGAAAGTTGTGTTTTGGTTTTTTAGTTAGATGTCAGTCATTTTTATGTCGACTTGTCAGATAATGAACTTAATGACGTAGAAATTATAGGCACTTTCATATTTCTGCATGTATTTATGTCCCATCGAGAATTTTTCACTCACACTGGGACGTCATCAATTGCAGTTGCAGTACCGTAACTTTAAACCTATGCTGAACGCTTACGAGGGTTCTTTAACGACCAACGCCTGTTGAGACACGGGACCTCCGTTTTAAGGCCATATTTGAAAGACCTGTGATTCTCACTTACAAAAGCCCAGCGGTTGGCGAAGGAGCAATCACTACCTACATCTGTATGTTCACATCTTAGGTTTGACGGCAAATACAGATACATGTATACGAACAAGTGTCATCTTCTTGTCTATCTATCTATCTATTTATCTATCTGTTTCTAGACGTACCGTCCCATAATCAATCCGTCCCTTAGTCGATTCGTCCTATTACCGATCCGTCCCTAGACTATCCGTCCCCTAGTTAATACGTCCCCTAGTCGATCCGGCCCAAAAAAAAAAAAAAAAAAAAACAATTTCAAGTGCTATTTAGAGTACTGAATTGGTTTAATTCATCTGCGAGTAGTATAACCCCTCCCGATAGGGGGTTCAACTGAGTGCACTTTTTATGCAAATGAGGTCAAGCAAGGGCGTCTTTTGATTGGTCAAGCGGTGTTGGGGTCAACGGAGTGCACTAGGACGGGGTCAACCCCAGCAGGGGTTGTAGGCCGGGTGTCCAGTGAATAGGCTGGCCTATTGCCGCTGGTCTAATTTTAGCATGCGGTACTTTCGCTTTGAGTTCCTGGAAAAGGAACCTGGAGGTATTTTTCTGAAAATCGGTATAAAATCCTGTGAAATCCTGTGTATTAAATCTAAAAGAATAACACAAGGTTTTAAGTTGACATGTTTATTAAAGAACAATGGTGGAAGCATAGAACAATGCAAAACAGTTCAATAAGCATAAAAACAGTTCAATAAGCATAACAGTTCAAGCACAGTCCATTACTTTCTGCTGAGTTTCTTCTTCTTTTTTGGCCGTTCTTCAGTAGGTGCGGGGGGATTCCACATCTCTAACGGTGTGTATTCTCTCTTCACAGGGGATTTTGAGCCAGGTACGGGCCCAATCATCGCATCTATTTCCAGTTGTTCTTCTGGACACTCACTAATCCAGTGTCCTATTTTTCCGCATTTGTAGCAAGGATCCTTTTGTTTGGTTTTCTTGCTGGTCTGTTGAGAATCTGCTGACCTCGATTTCTTACTGGTCTGCGGATAATCTGTTTTCTGTGGGCAATTCGGTGACCAATGTCCTGTTTCTCCACACGTGTAGCACGGGTTAGCAGTGTAATCTGGAGTGTATTCCTTCCTAGGTTTTTTAGAAGTCAGCTCTTCCAGCTTCTTCAGTAGGACTGTGGTATGATTTCCAATCTCATTACTCAGCACATTAATGCGGTTAACGATCCCGTCTAGTGTCGTGGTAATGATCGCAAAGTCTTCTTTGTTCATGGTCGGAGGGTCATTCTGAGCGTTGTAGAGGCCCAGTTCCAGTCCCGTAGCGTCCTGTGAATCGGGAAAATAGAAGCCTAATCCCGGGTCTGTCGGATTCTGGCTAGGGAGGTAATCCGAGGTCTGGGCCATCTTCTCTTGTCGAGCAACGTAGTCTGGAGACGTGAGCAACAAGTTCGAGGTCTTTCCCAGTTCAATCTTCTGATCGTCAGTCTTAGCTTTCTTCAGTTCAATGTAGTCTTTCTGTGGTCCCATCTGCTTCTGTACCAGCTGATCTATTTTCTTCTGAGCTTTGTCCACAAATTCTAGTTGTTTCTGAGCCATGTCTTCTGGAAGGTGATTGAAGATCGAATGAGGACTGACAGTGGGGCTCCGCTTTTATAGCCAGCAAAATGTCTAGACTATTCTGTCTCGTGGGGGGCACGTGGGGAGCACGTGGTTGCATCATCTTTTTCTGGAAAAACCGGTTTCAGCTAGAACATCGCGCGACCAGCGCGTGCTAGTGCACTAATTGAACTTGAAAAGCCGGTTTCTCGCGACCAGCGCGTGCTAGTGCACATTGGTACACATTGACTTTTAGTGGAATGGAACTTATATTGGTGTTTAAAGTAGCCCTAAAAAGGGCTGTGCATGAAGTTTTTATTTTTAAAAATGGCCGGCTTCATACGCAGGTTCTTCTATATACACGTGTAAGTCATGATCTTCGGATATAATGTGTTGTACTAATTGTCGAGCTCTTCTCCCCGGGAAACGTATCTCTTCGACGGTTTCCCACATCCAGTGTGCATCCCAAAACAATACCCATACACTTCTTCGGTGACGTGGTTTCTCCAGTCGAATAAATCCCGATACTTTTTGAGTGCCGTTCAATAACGTGTAAAACTGGTAAATCATGTACTGTATGAGGGGGGAATTTTTCAGGTACATGTCACTTAATCGTAGGCAAATATCCTCCACTGTTTCATGTGACCGCAATACATAGTCAAAACACCAATTTTTAGATCGGCCCCAGCGTAATCGATGGCGACATCTCTGTACTAAATTGTCCCAGATCTCCATCTCGTCTACATAATCTTCCACTATGGTTAAATTCTCCACTGGTTGTATTCCCTGGCGGCGGCGTCTCGCTCTTAAAATTCTCCGTGTATCCATGACTGAAGGTCAGACAAGAATGACTGTAGAAAAACCAGCTGACGTACAGGTGTTTGATCACGTGGTGCAGGTGTTTGATCACGTGATGCATAACCTTTACCTATAAATACAGGTGTTTTCTGAACGTTCGTTATTTACTATGGGCGGCAGTGCTACTACGAGAATAAATGGATATAGGTATGTACTACAATGTATGAACGTGGCCTTACATGACCCTGTCATTCAAAATGCTCGTCAATTTGTACAACAGATGTCACCGGAGGTCAGAAATGTACATAGTTTTCAACGGATTGCTGATTCATTAGCGGAGAATACCAATACGGGCCGTTTACTCATGATTTATTTGTATGCTGAGGAATTGAAACAGAATCTTCCAGACCAGATGAGTGACATTGATCGGATCTTACGCGATTGTTTACAAAAAGGATTCGTGGAACTGATTCGTATGAAAGGAATGGCTGCCCTGTTATAAAACAAGAACGTTTTGGAATTTTTTCATTTTGATCATCATGGCTGAATTGACCAACAACGTTCTTACCGCTGTATTACAGCATTTCAAGGACTACAAAGAATCGGTGAACAACGCTCGTAGCGCTGCATTACAGTGTATCAAGGACTGGAAAGAAAAACAGCCGTTGAGATATAAATTTGCCATGAAGTTGTTGATCTTTTGGGAATTTCCTATGACCTTATATGAATATTCCGGCGTTTGCAAGCATATAGCCGACAACCTGAACAGAGAGTCTGGATTGATCATGATTTATACCATGGAGCAAGAATTTAGACGACGGGAACCTGAGAAGACTGGGGCGATTGTAGCGATTACCGATCACTGGTTGGAAAAGGTGTATAAAAAAACCTAACCGTTTTTCTTTTCCTTTATTCCTGGAGGATGGCCAGCAGTGACAACATCGCAGAAAAAGCGCATAACCATGCATTAGAATGGGTCGAGAAAATGCAAGACGATACGGTGTTTCAATTCGTTAAAAATTTTCTGATAGCGGGGGTGTTTCCAATGACTCTGGACGAATATACAGATCTACGGAACCATGTGTACATCAATCTCTATAACGATGCGGGATTGATGTTAATTTATGTCCTGGGGGAGGAATTCAAGAAACGCATGCCTGAAAAAACCGCCGAGATTGAAAGTATCACCAAGGACTGGCTTCGAGAAGTATACATAAAGTGTGAAGAACTTAATTCATTTCATTTATTCCCGGAGGATGGCCAGCAGTGACCACATCACAGAGAAAGCGATAACTTATGTATTGGATTATCTCACAGACATTCATTCTTGGCAGATTGAATTTGTGTTACACTATATGCGAGAAGAATTATTTCCCATCAGCTTAAAGGACTATCCATGTCTCTGTCAGTATTTGATCGAGAACCGGATCACCCCGCAAGCCTTAGTACTGATTCATTTAATGGGCCAGGAATTGAAACGAATTCGACCCACAGACAGAGCAGAAATCGAGAAAATCAGACTACGATGTCTTCGAGAGTTGTACGTCAAGTTAAACGTGTGACTTTTAATCTGGACAATAATGAAGTGTATCTGTTACCCGAAGAAGACCGGACAAGTATCTGGATGACTGTAGCCGCTGATCGATATCGATTTCAACGCAGGATTCGAGAAATGGAAAAAATGTTGGACCCTATTTTAAAAAGACATGTGCATTGGTGTTGTGTGTGGGAGTTATGTATTTGAAATATGTGACATGAATAAAATTGTTTACACGAAAGCTGTGTTTGGTTGAGTCTCTCAGAGAAGGGTTTATTTGTTGAGGAATCCAGAAAATCCTAAAGGTAGAGTGAAAATCGAATCAAATAAGGTGTTTTCTATCGAATAGACCTTATGAGATGTTTTTAGGGCTGTACATGGTCGAGAAATAAATTTTTAAAGAGGTGGTGAAGAAACATTGAATCTCGACTCGACCTCTTTAACCGCTGTTTCTTTGAAAACTATGCGACGTAGCAAAATAAAAATAAGTTTAACGCATTCGCCGTCTCAGAATCTATCAGATTAAATCTACCATACACAGATATCGAATGTCTAGAAAAAGACAATGAGAAAAAACTCTCTACTCGAAAGCACAAATCCGCCATTTTGACGGCCGCCATCTTGGCTTCGTCTCCGAAGCGAGGGATGTTTTCGAGGAGGTCCGCGCTTTCCTGATATATACCGGCGCACTCGCCAGTTTGCTTCACTGGTGATCCAGCACAGTTGTAGAAGATTTTTGAAGGATTTTAAAGAAGAAAGAAGAATGGCTGCAAGAAGAGACCCGCTCTACAATTTCCAGACCTTGCCTGGATTCCGGTACCGGCTGGTAGTGGTGGCTGAGGAACGGGTAGGGGAGAATTGGGTCGTGCGTTCTGAGAACGACCTGAGCACCTTCTCCCCTTTCGACCAGAGTGGGGTCCGTGAGATCATCTGCCGGGTGCGGGCCGAGTATGAAGGGAGGGCACCCCGCCGCCGCACCGCTCGAATCTCCACGGCCACGAGACCGCGCCGACGGGCCCCACAGCCACCCTCACCACCACCACCTTACTCCCCGGCGACGCCTACAACACCACCACCAGCGATCCCATCGGCACCGGAGGAATACAGCCCGGTGCCGATGAGCGACTCACCAGCGTCACCGGTGGAGTATTCACCGAGGTCACCGTCCCCCGCACCACCTCCCAGTCCAGCCCAGAGTCCGTCGCTGTTGGTGGCAGACACGTCATCACCACCGAGACCGGCAGCCCCTGCAAGACCCCCACCACCTACCATCCGGTTTGCAGGGAGGACTCCACCACCGAGACCAACCCACGCACCGGTGGCAACTCATCCCCCGAGGAACCACCCTATGACTGTCCCTGGCTGGGCAGATAGGGCGGTTCCCATTTGGTTTAAGTGCCCTGTCTGCTGGCAAGACAGGGTACACTCTGGTATCACGTGCAGGGGATGTGGGCAGCGCCCAGCTTGCTGCTCGTGCGTGGAAGAGTTACAGGAGCGGCGACACACCCGGGGACGGTGCCCGTTATGCCGGTTTACCGGAGCCAGGGAATGAAAGTCGGTCCTTAGGACCAAACGGCCCTTTTCAGGGCCACCAACTTTTTTGAAAAGACACTTTTTATGGCAAAAATCAAGAAACACACAAGTTTGTTTTAAAAAAGTTTTATTAACACAAGTAATAGTTAGAATAAAGCTATAATAAAGTTACATTTTCTTGACAATGTACACATGTTTATGATACTGATAAGCAAAGTCACAAATCCATTGTCTATAATGAGTCCAATTGCCTCCGGCTAATCCACAGCCAATACGATAAGGAAACGCTAAAGTCTGGTAAGACAAAGTGCCTAATTCCTGTAAACATTGTTGAAACCAAAGTTCACGTTGTTCGGGGGTATCGGCATACAGGGGTAAGCGTTGAGTGCCTCTCCCGTAATCCCATTGCGCTAACAAACAGATCACATCAGGATGAGTAGAATGAGGCATAATACACACAGTACCCGGTATTCCTCGATCCGGTGCTATAGCTAAATTTCTCCGTCCTAAAGGTTGTCGGGTCGCATACAGATTAGCCCAAGGAAATCGGTCGGCAATACGTTGACTTAATCCATGAGGTTTCACCGTTAAACAGTTACATTGTTGTACAATACCATCCACCCAAGGTAGAGATAATACATCTCCTCGTAGATCCGTCACCGACATGCTGGTTGACAGGTCTCACAGGTACACGTTGACCGGGGTTCTTGACTGTAAGGACAATGTTGAAACAGGTGGGGCTTAAACTTTCTCTGAGTCCAGCGCTCTCTAAACTCCTGACAGATCTCACAGGTACAGTCCTTATGTGCTATTTCATCTTCAGGGGTGATGGTACAATGCTGTGGACACTTACACGCTAGCCAGGGTTCTCTAGTGTGACCACAACATTTATAGACAAAGGGACAATAATTCAGCTCTGCCATATACTCTATCCACTTATGTTTGGCCAGGATGTTTTCTTTTTTATAATGAAAACAGCCACAAGTTCTCCAAGGTCCTCGGCAATACCCACACACTAGTACATCTTTCTCATCTTGCACGTACCGTTCAAACGACATGATTGAGAAAAAATGGTAACAAGTGACCTATTTATTTAGTGTTTTTTGATGAGTCATCAACATGACGTCAGCCATCTGAGGTAGGGGATGTTTTCGAGGACGTCCGCGCTCTCGCCTTTTTAAACCGAGCGCAACGTCAAAATCAGGCATTCCGATTTTTTAAAGGAACCAGAACCATGAGTCGCAGAGTAGGACCAGACCCTACAGTGAATGATTATTTTTACAAATGCGAGGAGGATTGGGACGAAGAGATTGCCCCGCCGGCCTCACGGGAGCCTCTTCCCCCACCACCCATGAGCCAGGATCTGCCCCCGCCAGAAGAAAACTGGGACGCAGAGTTAGAAGTGGTGCAGCGGCCTCCGGGGAGAATGTTTTTTAAACACGGGTGGTTGCCTGTGTTTGTGTTTGACCACGAGCAACCCCCGGAGGAGCAGAAAAAGAAGAGAAGAAAGAAGAAGAAGAAGAACAGACAGTGAGAGGGGGACGGAGAAGAAGAGAAGAGAAGAGAGAAGAAGAAGAGAAAAGACCAAGAACAGAGAGAGAAAGAAAACAGCCCTTTTCAGGGCTACCCATTCTTTTTTTTTGAAAAGACATGGTTGATTACAATGACAAGAAAAACAAATTTTTTTTTTTCCCAACGTTTTATTAAACTCCAACTATGAACAATAACAATAACATAGTTTACAATACATTCAGTCTTTGACATTGACAAGTTTGTCCTTGATGGGTTCTCGGTTTTCGGAAGGTCTCTTTAAACCAATCAGCCACAAAACGATCGCGTTGTAAGGCCGTGCCTTTCCAGGGAAGTAACCATTCTTGTACGGTGCTTCTATGTCGATGGCGTTGATGTAAAAAATACACACAGTATTGTCCACAGACATCCGTATTCAAATCTTGATAACAATGGGTGTTATGAATCCAAGTCTCTCCGTGGCGTTGAATAAAGTCTTGGATGTCTTTATGGCTGGGAGGTAATCCGTAAGAATCAAAATATTCGACGGTAGGGCTACTCAAATACAAACAGACCCAATGCGCTCCAGGGCGATCGTGAGGGTCTGTATTCACCACGATGGCTTTGTGATGAGGTAACAGCTCAGGTATGACATCTCGAGGATACACACCTGCAAACGCCGGTCCTAAATCTCGTTGTAAAACATCTCTCAATTGCTGAGTATCCATCTCTCTCTCTTAGTAATCGATACTGACTTCTCGTTGTTTGTTGATTTCTAGCAGATTGTCGAACACGGCATACACCACACAGTTTAAGGTCCTGGCCACGTTGGCAGCAAATTGCACTTCCACTCTCAAGTTCCCCGTCTGTATGAGATGAAATTTATCCGTCTGGGCTTCTTGATCTTTCGTGAAATCCACACACCAGAGGGTGTAACCGTTTTTATACTCTTCCAGGGTAATGTCCGGAGCCCAGTCCTGGCCTAATTTTCCCAAGCCTTTGTACAGACTCAAATACGATCTCAGGTACTGATCGTCGGTGAAATTAGGTTCCAAAGGGCGGGTTTCCATCATTTCTCCATTGATACTGATTTCTAATTTCTTGACTCTCTCATTTTGGAAATGAAAGGGGTTTCGGGTATTATCCCCATTAAAAGCCGCATTGTCCACAAAGCCCAACACGATCAGTTTAGGCATCTGTCCTTGAAACAGATGATCGGTGATTTTAGATTGGGTGCCACTAGGAATGGTGAAGGTTTTCACTTCCACACGTCTCAATGGATATTTCGCCGTTTGAGTACTCAGTTGCTGATTGATGAGATTAATGATACTCGGCACAGGTTTGACTTTTCTCACCCACAAGATCATACTTTGAATGACCACTTTCCCACTACTCCCGGCATCGGTCATCATGTAGAACTGGGGTCGAGCGCGATTGAATCTGAGACGGACATCCACGCCATTAGGGAGACATTTCTCTTGCTCAAACAAATCCAGATGTAATCGATCCATCAACACGATCTCCTTACTGTCTGTAATCTTCTCGTGACGTTTTCTCAACCCTACATTCTTGGAATCATCCGGATACTCGGGAGTCGGGATGACGGCCGCGATGTTGACTTTGTTATTCACTACTGCAAATTCGATAGGAGTTTGAGCCAGAGCTTCTAATTTGACCTCATCCATATGTCCTGCCGTATCTTTTTCCCACAAGCTACAGGCTCTCATCTGGGTTTCCAGAGTCTTGGGTGCATAAGACAACAATTTCTCCAGATACGCTTTGTAGGGATAAGTATCCGTCCCCGGGGTAATGACTTTTCCATTGAGACTGACATCGATTTCACTGAACAAGGAATGGAGAATGTTATTCACAGAGGTCGAGGTCGAATGGCCTCCTGTGAGATTCGTTCCATTGGCTTTCGTGAATTTACAGACCATCTGGAGATACGATTGAGATAAATCCAGATATTCATCTCCTTGTCCTTTGATTTCAAATTCAATCGGAGCCGTATCCGAGTTGAGGGTACTGGAAATGGGGTAATATTCCATCCATTTCGAATCTTCTAAAGTGACGTTGGTCGGGGGCACTTTAAACAGTTCTAAACTATCGGTGCCACAAGCGCAAGATTCTCGGTGCATCATATTGGAACGATGTGTTACTCAGCGTGAACTGGGATCAAATGTGTTCTGGTCTCCTTCTCACTCCCTTTTTATAGGGTTCTCAGTCGAAAATATCCAGAGAGCGTTTTGGCTTACCCCTTTTCACTAGCTTCCTACCTCCCTTCCTAGATCGCTTCCTAGGTTGCTTCCTAGGTCTCTTATGAGGCCCTCCCCGAGCTAAGATACGTTGTTTTCTTTTAACAAATCCTTTTCCTTCCTGTATTCCCAACTGTTTTCCCACCTGTTTTCTTTTGAGGGTCGTGGTTCCAGGCTTCCTGAGTATTCCTGTGCGTGCTTTTCTTCCTCGTTTGGATGGGTTTTTTCGAGATCTTCGCCTACGGGCATACCCGGCTGTCTCTTTCAGGGCTTGGGCACCGTGTGTCTTGAGAGCGTCTTTGAGGGATCGTTTATTATCTAACACATCCATCCCTGTTTTAGCAGCAGCCTTTAAGGCACTTTTAGCCCCCGATTTGAGTAAATCGGTGAAAAATCCTTTTCCCTTCTGCTTTTCAGATTCTGGATCATATTCTTCTGTTGGATGGCTTCTACGTCGTCTCCTCTGATAAGAGCGATAAGGGCGATAAGGGCGGTCGTAATCATAATATCTCTCTTGATAGACAGGACGCTGTTGTTGTTGTTGTGCGGGGGCTCCACCTAATAATCCGCTGATCAGGGGACCCGCCACTTTGCTAGCTATTCCCAACAGGGCTCCAAGCCCGTGACCCTGCTGCCGTATTAAACCTTTATGGTAGTGCATCTTGATGTAAATGAACTTCGTTAGGGGTTACACCCGCTTTTTATACTTTTTACGCCGTCTCTTTCTCTTCTTTCCTTGACCCGCTTGACCCACAATGGCATTGGCAATCCATGGAATGAGAAACCAGATTCCGTGTCCTTTCTGGCGTCTGACTCCTCGATGGTACTTCATCTTTCAATACACTTTGCGGAAATGAAGTTTGACTAAGGAGCGCCCATTTAAAAAGCCCATAGGACGCCCTAAAGAATTCATGATGTGTACCTCAATGGTATCGAAATATTTCTTACTCAGTTTCAAATATTCGGCTCGAATCGGTTCCCAACGGGCTTGTTGTCGATCGTCGTATTGACCCGTACAGGGGACGACTCTCAATAATTTCAATTTGTTGGTGCCCACCACTTGAGGATCCACAATGTCACAATACACATACATGGCTTTCAGATTGTCGTAGACATCCATGGTCGTGTTCCCCAAGTAATTCACGTTGATCCATTTCGTCATGGTTTCATCGCCCAGGATCATTTTGTCACTATCCAGACCTAGCTTGTACGCTAAGGGCGTAGGGAAACGAATGCACATGGGGGTGGATCTCAGTGCTTTCCCATTAAACTGATACTCGACACGATCGTACTCGGGGTGATACACTAAGAGCTGGTTGTTCCCCTCGTCGTTAGGATTCCCTAACTCCCTCCATACTTTCCACAGGGTTCTCCTTAAGGCTGCGTTGATTTCATTGATTAACGCCAAAGGTTGTGTATAAGCTCCGGGTCGGAAGTGAATGCGAATGATATCGAAGGGAAATAAACTATCCCCTCCCGCAAAGAGATGGGACCATGGCGTCAGATCCCAGGGGACCACCACCTTACACCCGGCCATCGTGACTTTGCCCATATTCTCTGTCTTAAATCTTTCCCATTTATAAGTGTTGGGATCTTGGACATATTGCGTATACGGATCTGGAATGAGAACGTCCACATAAGCCTCGCTATCCGATACGTTTTGTAAGTTGGCCGAGTACATCATTTCGGTCAATCCGACTTCCCATTCTCCATCCGTTAAGTCCATGGTGTGTGGCAATAACGTTTTAAATTGAGCCGTCGTATTCGTCGGAAACGATTCCATCGACCCATCACTCAACAGAGTCATGTAAAACCCTTCTCCTCCAGCCATGATGTCTCAAATGAGACCCTGTCTCTGTTTCCTTCTCTATTTATACTCATAACACAATGAACATTTTCATATTTTATTGAACATACAACATAATGTTAATACACAATTTTACATGTCATTCTTCTTGATCGCGACCACCACCGCAAGTCAACGATTGTAGAAAAGAGTCTTCCAACTCTAGTGTTCGTCTCGGGACTAAGCGTCGTCGCATCACCAGATAGTGTCGGGTTCCCCAGCAATCGGCTACATCATAACCTTCATTGATCATGTCTTTAAAATGTCGGAGACAGTCCTCGGAATTGTCAAACCAAGGACTATCATTTAAGGTCCAATCGGATTCGTCTTGTCGTCCCATCAATCCCCAGAAGGCTTTCACTTTCCAACGAAACTCTTGATATTTAGTCTTCATGATAAAGGCTGACCATCCGTGAGGTATCAGTATACGTTTGTACAAGTACACCGGTTGATCTAACACTTTGTGTTGTTTACAATGCATCAAACACATCTGCTTATCCGCAAACCATGCCGTTTTCTTTCCCTCTTGTTTCCATGCGTACTGTGTGTTAGCCATGGTGAACTGATCTCTCAGGTGAAGGGGACTCCTGTTTTATACTCGGGCTCGCTAACGTCATTTGTGGACTAGGCATGACGTAGCCTACGAGAGAACTTAAGGTGACCATCCAAAAATCGCGATTGGGATCGCCTAAGGCTAACATGACGACCGAGGTGATAATGATGGTTAAACACAGGAATAATTGTGCAAAATACACAATTTCTGCTCGGGGGACTTTTTCACCCAAGAAAGTCCACTGGTTGGTCATGGCCGAATGAGATCCGCTTGCGGAATCCATGAATCAAAACTGGGAGGATATCCTTTCCAACGCACTTTGACTTCTGAAATGACTTTTTTTCCCACACGCCGCTTTTTATACCCTAAGATTTCCTCCACTTCATAGACATCATCGTCTTTAATCACTTGTTGTAATTCCTTCTCGTAAAAGGTTCCTTCTAATTCTTCCCCGTGATCATCTTGAATGCGATAGACGTTGCGTCCTGGCACTTTTCTAGAGATGGTAAACAGTTCTTTGGTCCAATTCGGTAAATATCCTTTTTCAAACGTACGTTTGGCTTTACTAATGCGTACACGATCCCCCACTTGCAAGCGACTCGTGGTATCGGCACTCTGTTTTCCATACAAGGTTTTCCATACGGTCAAGACATTCTTGGCATTGACTTGAGCAGGAGCTCGCTGGATACTGCGATGATAGGTATGATTGTAACCATACACCAGATCGGCCAAGACATCCACATACCGTCGTGTTTTATGACGTGTAAAATACCGCCACATACGTGCTTTCAGCGTGCGTTGAAAACGTTCCACAATACTGGCTTTGGTTTCAGCATTACGGGTCGTAAAGAAATGAATGGATTTGAAGGCTTGACGAAATTCTTTATTGGTAAATTCTTTTCCTTGATCGGACTGAATGCGCACGGGGCGACGTCCCTCTCGAAAAATCCGTCGTAAGCCTCGTATCATTTCTTTCCCCGTTTTCTGTTTTAAAGGCACGACCCAGGAATATTTAGACAGCACGTCAATGGCACATAATAAAAACGTATACCCATTATTGTCTTGTTTCAAGCTGGAGACATCGGCTAAATCTAATTGCCATTGTTCATCCATATCCGTCACTCGTGTTTGTCGTCGCTTGAATTTCCGCCGTATCGGTTTATGCAAGGTATAGGTATCTTGAGCTTTCACCCATTCTCGAATTTGAGACAGAGTAATCTTGTGTCCTAACTGACGCACTTGACGATACAACGCCTGGACTCCCCCATAACCTGTCTTGGGATCGTAATACAGTCGCTGTAAGATCTGTTCTGGTTTCATGGTAGATTTAACCATTTTCCAATTTCACGTGATGTCTTTTTACCAGCCTCCCTGATATTTTTAGGGGTCATCATTCGTCTGGGAGTTTCATAGAAAGATTGGTCAAAACCCGAGATTTCTTGAAATCCGCTCTCATCTTCTTCTTCTATAGGTTTAGGAGTACTGATTTTTCCGGGCTTGTCCATGGCTTTTATAACATCACGATTGGTCAAATATCCTTTGGGAGCATGAGTCTCTTTTAACGCTTGAGCAAATTCCTCTAATCCCGCGGGGGGATCACGATGTCTTAAGGGTCTTTGTCGCTGGGTTTCGGTCATTAAATCCACAATATTGGAATCGGGAACCCTGCGTCCTCTATAGCTGATTTCTCCTTCTTTATTCCAAGTCACCACTTTGGATTTCTTGAGATGATCGAGTAATAAACCTGCTTTCTTTTGACCCGGTTTATTGACGCTTTTGATAATCTGTTCCTCCAAGTCATCGGCTGCTGAGTCGGTTGTGGGTGGTGAGGCGGCACTGGCTGCACTGGTTGGGGAGGGCAGACTCGCTGGGGTGGGGTGTCGAGCTTGTTGTAAATATTGACGATAGCGATGAAGTTGATGCCCGTACAACCCCACTTTTTCTTTCTCGGTTAAATCATCTCGATGTTCAATCTCATCCAAATCACTGCGTAAACCAATAGTCGAGGTAAATTCGGGAGGTTTAGGTAATTTGCCTTTTAATTCGTTGAGCATCGCTTCCGGTACCAACACCATTTTTCGACTCATGATTTCTTACAAATCTTGCCACACACAAACGAACCCAATCCTTTTTGGTGAATGAGTATACCTCGTCGTTTTTTCACGGGTTGAGGCTGGACTAAGCGTCTTAAGATGTGTTTCTTTCGACCCAGTTGTCGCTTCTGAGTAGGGGTGAGAGGAATCACCCCTTTTAATAGATTGTACACAATCTCACAAATCTTTAAAATGCAGTCATTGGAACAATGTTTCAACACCTCTGTCTTTAATTTGCTGGAATAGTGAGGAGCCGCTAACGTCTGCAAGAGCGGTAAATGAGGTCGTAATCGACATTCACACTTCTTCGTATGAGCCATGGTAATGAAGGGTGGGGCACCTTCCCCCTCCTTTTTATACCTAGTCCAGGACAATGGCACTCGGATGTTTAGGATCAAAACGCTTGTGATGGACGGTCTCTTCGTGACGATTGCGGTTCTCTCTCGCATTGAAGATCAGAGGGCAAAATTTACATTTATATTTCTTTTGCACCTGAACCGGTGTTGAGGTGGTTAAGGGTTGAAATTTCATGCTTCCAAAGGTATGAGCAAAACTCGGTAGAGCAGTATCACTGGTTCTGGAACTTCCTATAGGCCCATGCATGGGTCGTTCCATTTTCTTTTGAGCTAATCCGGCTTTCAGATTGGCTAACGTTTTAGTGACCTTGGGGGGAGTGGCCTTGGGAAACGGCATCTTCACAATGAGAGGGGTTTTCTTTGGAGCCCAATTGGGAAACGGATTCTTCATCCTGAGAGGTGTCTTCTTAGGTGTCTTCTTAGGGGACTTCTTAGGGGACTTCTTAGGTGTCTTCTTAGGTAAGCGAATAATGAGTTTAGGAATTCTCTGAGGTGATTTTTTAGCTTTCTTAGCTCGTGGTTTCTTGGTTTTCTTGGGTTGTCCCCCACGGGGCTTACGGCCTGTTTCCCATTTGAATAAATGACGGATAATGGTCCCTCCTAAGAATCCGGCGCCTCCTCGTTTCAAAATGGCTTTTTTACGCTCTTCTTCATTGGACTTCTTATCGGCAATGACACTCAAGTCTTGGCGATGGGATTGAATGAACCGCTGAGTGATTTTATTGCCTGGTAAGACGCCTCGCAATAAATTTCGAGCGCCCATCGCAAACCAGTTGAGTAAGGCTCTACGTCCTAATTCAATGAGATGGCTCCGTTGAACGGGATCCCGTTCCCGTTGTAAACGGCGTAACGTTTTGACTAATTTACTCTTCGCGGAAGGTCTACCCATGGTGAAGACTGTCTTTCAAATGATACACCTGCCCATGATGTGACATTATTTATACTCTCGGGGGCATGTGCACAGCCAAGTTGGTAAAGAGTTGACTTCTTAATCTTAAATCGTCCGACGTCTGAGGACTCAAGTCCACTAGTAAATACCCGTGAGGTACACGGGTGGCGTCCTCATAGGCTGGAAGTAAATGCGGCATTTGTAATTGCCGACTTAACACCCCAATCTGAGATTTATCTCGAGGATTTTTAAACAGCACAAGATAGTGAGCATTCAGACTGATGGTACGATGTTGTACTGCTCGATCAAACAGATTTTGTGTGATATAAATGACACTGGTATTTCGATGATGCGCTTTGCGCGTAAACCAGTCGACAATCGATTCGATGGCTTTACCTCCCATCATATCATCAAAAATGAGTAGATGGCGCGTACTGAGATCCGCCACTATCTGCTCATCGTCTTGAGGTATATTGCGGATAAAAGTGACCTTGTCCTGTAAGGATTCGTACGCGGACTGCCATTCTCGATAACACCATACTATCTTTTCGGGAGGCGGTGCAATCCACTGCGTATTTTGTACCAGCTGTTTGACAAATTCTGTTTTACCCGATTTAGAGGGTCCGGCCACCACCATGGTAAATTCATGTTTCAACTGAAAAGGCTCAAGTGTCTCGTAGGTATACATCTTGATAAATGACACAAGTTCATGGGATCATACATATTTATTAACAAATAAAAATACGTACAGCTTGCTCAACACCATGTCTACAAATAGGACATTGTTTCAGTCCCGTAGCACATATAGCACAAGTACATAAATGACCACAAGGTAAAAAAGCTATTCTCAAGTCTCTTTCTAAACACAGATGACATTTCTCCGTCGTCGTAGCCGGATTCTCCACACTGTCTACAGACAAGTCTCCCCAAGCCTTCCCCGTGTCTCGCATTCGGCTAACGGCGTTGAACATTTGGCGTACCCATTGTTTACCCTTATTACACTTCAGGTAAGGACAGTGAGGATACCAATAAGCATGTTGTATCCAAGGATTGTCGACAGCTCCCCAATGGTGAAGTCCAAAGTTGCAATAAAAACAGCACGTGTTATCCCCGTACCCTTTGTAAAAGTATCCCGCTTCTGCAATGGTAGGTAATAGCTTCTGCAAGTGTTCGGGAGCATTTTCAAACGACGCTACTCGATCTGACAGTAGAGCATAACGTGGTGTACCCGGGTTATGTAGTGATTCGTAGTCCGTCATTTTGCCGACTGATGGTTTTCTCTAGCATATCCTTTTTAATACCCGTAAGGCAGCGTGTCATAGTCATGAATACGTTGACGTTTATCATACACCATGCGGTATTTCTTCACCAGAGGAATGGTTCGCACATCATGTTGGCGGGTTCGTTGAATAAAGTGCGGATAGCGGACATGGACTTCTTCTTCTTCTCCTTTCAACATTTTTTCCAACGTATCGAGAGACACGACTCTAGAGGCACGATAATTGAGTGTCAATCCTTTGACTTTGCAGACAGATTTTCCATTCTGGGTCTCGTATGCATAATTTTTGGGCCCGCCCGACATGTACTTGATGATACGATCTCCACCCAATTCATCGGTCCAGCCGCCTAAACTGTTGATAATGGTCGGGTTGAACTGGCTCTCGTCGTGCTGATAGATGATACTATCCGTGTCAAAGTATAAGACACGCTCTCCCAAAGGCTGTAACGTCTCGTACAAATGTAAACGAGCATGAGCTGTTGTAAAACACGCCAGCACCACGTTTCCAAAGGGACAGTCTTCTAAAAATTCTTCTTTCTCCTGATAATTGATCAGTATCATATCACATTCGGGGCGTTCACGATTTTCTAAGAGTTCGATGCCTTTGACTTCTAAAGTGGCATCTTGTAATTTCTGTTGTAATTCTTCTTCTTCCGTGAGATACAGGGATTTGGGTAATTGTAATCGTTGAGCAAATTTTCCCCACAAGCAATTTAAAAAGAGTTTGGCAATGGTTCTTCGGACAGGATTTTTCTGGATGTCTGCCGGGTTCATGGCAATGCCTTCTCGTTGCTGAATTTCCTCAATGTAATGTTGCTGCTGTTGGGCTGTTTGACAATCCTCGGGGAATCCGGAAGCTTCTTGTTTAATTTTCAAAAAGGTGTTGATATACGATCGAAATAAGTGGTCACTGGTTTTCTCAAAATGCCAAACTTCGTAAATGCGGTCGAGACGACAGCCTAGATCTAATGCTTTGTGAAGTTCGGTGGTCACCCAGGTGCCAGTGAGACTGCGTTCAGAATCGGTGTGCTGGCACCGCTCGTCGGGTCCTAAGTTGCGCTGTTCCGCACAGGTGCGGCATAAGGGAAAGAGTAATTTGCCCCCGGTCTTGTAAGGTAATACGGGGTGATACAGCTCTCGGGGTGGGAGGACACGACAACGAATGAGCCCGAAATAGTCTCTGACATCGGTGAAATGGCTGGTGATGACTTGGGGATGTTGGACGGGAAATGGCTTGTATTTCAACACGTACGGGTACAGGGAACAGACATCCACGTATCGCATATCCCCTTCCTCACAATACAGTCGTGTAGCATTGGTCCGCCCTCCGTACAAAGCGTCACGGGGATTCAAAGGATCTTGTATATCGACTCCTTGTAAAAATTCCTGTAAGTCGGGATTGGTCTGGGTCTGACGATCAAACTCGTGTTCCCATATGCTCACGACTGTATAGCCTTGGTCTTCTAAAGCACTGGCTCGTTTTAAGGTGTCCAGGTAGAGGTCTTGATACGTATGCTGAACACGATGAGGATGCATGTCAGTCAACAGATTCGGGTAACAGGTGGGACAGCCGTGCCAGTAACAGCCATAGAATTCGTACACGATACGGGATTCCTCGTCATACCCATCTACTGTATAGGGTCCAAGCGTGACTTCGCCCCCATTTCTAGCATGTCGTATGCAGTGATGTTGATGTTCTAGCCAGGCGAGCCATCGACAAGCTTTAGCTGAATATCGTCGTGCTGGCCGGTAGCCCATATTAGGAATGATGGCGATGGTATTTTCAACCATGAATCCTCGTCGGTAGGCTAAATTAGCCGTGCTGGCAAACGTGATGGATTCTTGAAAGGGGTCTACTTCCACCAGATCAAACAGGGTGGACTTGAAATGGGCACAACACCGGCGTAAAATATCCACGTCCGAGATGCAGTAAGCTAAGAATTCTTTCTGGAAATCAAAGACTTTCCCCTCTTGTTGATGGTACCAAGTATAGAAGGCTTCACGATTGGCGGTGGACATATCGTCAGGATTGTAGAAATGAGCGGCCGGGTAAGGACCCACATACTGCTGGTTCTCTGTCGTGTTGAAAAAGTGCGGGAAATATCCTTTCTTCAATTCCGTTAATCCGAAAGCAGAGGGCATCTTGGCAAGAGCAAAGGGTAAAAAGTTGTAAGAATCGATGAATCTCAACCCCAAGACTTGCATGGATAAGATTTTACTGCCGTTCAGGATGACGGTGGGTTTGATACACGCCGTGTGAACCAGGTAATTCAAAATAAACTGCCCATCGTATCCTTTGAAATTGTGGGCAATGATGGTGGCTTCATCGTGTTTGAGTTCCACATGGCCTTGCTCATCGGTCTCGCTCTGTAAGAGCCATTCCATAAACTGTTTTAACGTGTCGGGTCCTTGAAATAGGAAGCGGCGTTGTGATCCGAATCCTTCACAATGAGAACAGGCCTTGTCGATATCCACACTGTCGCAATGTTGACACACACGTTCTGCCACGCATAAATTGGGTATGTGAATACCGTTTTCCTGACTGCATTCGAAATCGTAATAAATGTACATTTTCAACTCCTCTTCTTCTTCTTTTTCTTTCTTAGGTTTGGGTTTCGTCTGTACAAAGCAGTGATGAGGCATGGTGACGACTTTGTGACAGATGCGGCATTCGGTTTTTCCCCCGCACGCGTGGCGTTTTAATAAATGCTTGGACATCCATTTCTGACACTGGTTACAGCGCCCCATTAAACTGCAGACCGTGGTCTTTGTATTACTGCTGTAAGGTTTCAAGTGGGTCTGGTAACAAGCTGCATTTCTGAAAAATCCCTTACAATGAGGGCAATTCGTCTGAGTCCCGTCCGGGATACAGGGGGTATCGGCTAAACAAAATGAGCATCGATGAGGACAGACGGTCCGATGTTCTTCAATGTGACTGTAGCCAACATCGCAATAATCGCAATAGTATTTGTTTTCCGTCACTCCAGGCATAGACACAATGGCATCGTAATGCTCGTTATCCAGCAGGATATTCAAACAAGTCCCGTGCCCCGGTCCTTTGTAAATAGGTTCCAGTCGTAAACGAGTTGTATTCGTTTTGAATTGAAATATTTTCAATCGATACTGCGGGGCGAGCGCGTGCTGTAATTGCTCCCATTCACGTGGCCCACACGGCTGGTTCATAACACACCCAGCTTGTTCCATCAAGGCTTTCGCTTCTCGTTTCTGATCGAGAGAATCTTTATCCCCTTTTCTCATGCGTAACCATTTCGTTTCCCATGCCGGGTCGTTTGATTTCTGGCTGTGTAGACGTGCTACCACAATAGCCCGGGACAAGCAGAGAGAATCCTCAGGATTTTGAATGCGAACGATCGCTCTCTTGGAGGTTTTGAATTTCTCCTTATCCACGTGTAGATGTTTTTTCTTAGTGCACCCGCTGCCTTGTGGATATTTGACATGGAAAAAATCCATCTGCACTGCCCCGTCGGTGATTAGGAATTCCTTTTTAGATTGCTGCACGGATTCTATTTTGTTCAGAATTTTGTCCTCGTTGAGCTGATTGGACTGCGTAAATTCGTACCAAATAGCTGAATCCAGAGACGGGTGCCGAATATTTAAACGTAGATAATCATTAGGATTGCACTGCATTTCCTGTTTCACATTTTTTAACATATCCCGGAAGAGCCTACGAATGAAGGTTGTATTTTCTTTCTCTGGAATAGGTTTGAAGGCAACATTGTAGACATTTTCCTTGACTTTAAATTTCCGTGATTGACGTCCTCGTTCCAGTTGAATTTTGTAATAATCCGAAATGAGTTTCTTTTTCCCTCCTCCCCGCTGTAAATACTGTAATCGCCGTTGATTCTCTCTGCGGAGATGTAATTCACGCTGCCGTTGTCTGTTCAGCTGATCATTCAAAAATCTCAATCGCTGTTCAATATAACTCCGTGGAAGTCCACTAGGTAACTTGTCTGACATGATGTCGAAAGTGATAACGCGAATTGTGTATTGCGTTTATATACTTATTGTGACGTCATAGAAAAGCAGGTTTTTTCACAACGTCAATAACACTCTAAATTAATTAAATTGTTCTTTAATAAACATGTCAACTTAAAACCTTGTGTTATTCATTAGATTTAATACACAGGATTTAATACACAGGAATACATAGAAATACACAGGATTTCACTGGATTTTCAGAAAAATAGCTTTTCCAGGAACTCAAAGCGAAAGTACCGCATGCTAAAATTAGACCAGCGGCCATAGCCCAACCTATTCACCGGACACCCGGCCTACAACCCCTGCTAGGGTTGACCCCGTCCTAGTGCACTCCGTTGACCCCAACACCGCTTGACCAATCAAAAGACGCCCTTGCTTGACCTCATTTGCATAAAAAGTGCACTCAGTTGAACCCCCTATCGGGAGGGGTTATACTACTTCTGCGTATTTCATCTTCATGGTGTGTGCGCCGCTGATATCTTCTGTCATCAGGTAGTCATCCTTTAATATGCTCTATGGTATTCATGGTTTGATTGCAGACTAATTATCACGCGTAATGTATATTAATCTTCTTGAGACTGTTTATTGTAACAAATGTCTCTTATTTTAAAAGCAAGAAAAACATACTTTGCCAAAGCATTTAAGGTATTTGTTCCTCCATATTGAAATAAGCTTTCAGTATTTCCCAAAAAGAAGAGATGTTTTGATATTCGACAGCTTTTTATGCACATCACAATATTCGATAAAGTGGACTTCATTTTCCATACAAAGAATACCTTTTGTTTATAGACAAAATTTACATACTCTGTCATTTCTTGGAATATTTCTATATCTGCCACATTCTATTTCCAAATCATGAGCAATGCTTTGAACTTCTGGAGTTTAAAAAAAAAACCACCACTTCTAATAGTTAGGCTACTGTAAGCTCGTAATTAATGATCAAAGGTTTGCAAAACAATGCAGCTATAAAAACTGTTTTCACTAGGGTATTTTCACAATGATCAGTGGACATGGGGCATACATTTACATTGATTGCTATACATAGTCGAATAACGATGTTTTTACAATAATTAATGAGCACACATTTTCATAACCATCGCACTTCAAACAAAACTATAAATCCTAGTTAAGGGTTGAATAAACAATTTTATTTACACGTCTAACTTCAGCAGTAATCTAATTTTGATAACTATAATTGCAATATATGTGCAAAAACTTCCCTTTTTCCTAAGTAATAAGCATTTATTATATCTTTAATAAAAAAAAAAATGGAGGGGCCGGATCGACTAAGCAAAATGAGTATTCTAAATTTTGTGATGGTGTCGATTGTATATTGATGGAGCACCCTACAACTATTGATAATGA
Source organism: Ostrea edulis (assembly GCF_947568905.1). Lineage (NCBI taxonomy): Eukaryota > Metazoa > Mollusca > Bivalvia > Ostreida > Ostreidae > Ostrea > Ostrea edulis. The sequence goes on from NC_079164.1 coordinate 104,176,639, forward strand.
CATTTGGAAAAGAATGACTCGCACGAAAGCTTATAACAGGCTTCTACAGAAGAAACATCCCTTTTCAAAGTATTTATTAGAGGTTTAATACAAAGAGAGCCTGCAGATATACCACTTAAGTCATCAACACAGTTATTGTCAATTTACAGTTAGTGTGAACGACTCAATATTTAATTTCAATACAAATCTATCAATGATGAAAGAAAAGAACAATCACTGCGATTGGACCAATATTTAAAGGGGCGGGAATAAAATATGCTGATGAACACGTGCGTGTCGTAACATAATCTGTTAGCACGATGGAAGAAAGTCAACAAGGAAGACTACGCAAAGGGAAACCGATATCAACTGAAAAAGAGGACGTTGATTCTAAAATTACACGCCGAGGGATTATCTTATGGTAAAATCAGTAAGAAGAAATATTTGTACCCTGACAATGTACTATCAGTGTCTTTAATTTGTAGAGCTGCGGGAATTTTTTCAATGATTTTCGAGAAACTACAAAAATATCCGGGAAGCAATTTTTGCTACTTCGCGATTTCGGTCGAGTCAGTTACATTTTTTAACGAAGCGATTGTCATTTGTACACACAACCAACTCAAATGCAGGGGGAAATGAAAAAAAAACCTGAAACAGTGTCAACTGTCTCAAGTCTTGTGGAATATAATTATTTGAAAAGATTAATACGAGAGGTTTATTATGTTTATCGTTCTCAATTTTCTTTAACATCAAAGGAAACTTATCTCCATGAGCTCTTTTTAAACATTGTTTATTTTTCTGTGACTAAAGGGCTATGAAATCCTTGTTACCAATATACCCAGGACTTACAAATGCTACAAAGAGACATATATAGTAACTGGGCTTAATATATTCTATTTGGTAAGTGAGTTACATAAATTGGCTGCACCCTAGAGTAAGACTTCTACAGATACTTCAGATTATTTAATTTCTACTGGCAATTGAAATAAAATAGCCACGAAATCAAAATTCAACTGATATAAGCATACTCCTAAGAAACATGTTATATTTAATATATAGTCAAAGTTTTGCCTAAATTTTATTCATTTACACAACGCCAAAAAGAAACCCACCGTGTCAACGAAATAAAACACATTGATGAATAGAGACCTATACCAACAATTTGACCGACCATTCGAAAGCGCTTTTATGAAATCCTTCGGGAACGTTCCTATGAACTGTTTTGAGCAATAGGATTCGTTCACACTGCCTGTAACTCGACAGCAACCATATCTAAGGAGAGGTGATCGTCTTTACACGTGTACCCGGTAATATATGTCTCGGTTCCAATGATACGGATTGACAGGACTACATTTGGCAAGGATAAGGGATATATCTTCATTTGTTCTTGTGTGTGTATCTGGAAGTGCTGACGTAAAAGGGTGATATTTCTCCATATCCAAGCGTAATGAACTATTTCTGTGTTTTACTATGGGTGGTGAAGAACAAATAGGATTTGGGAAGTCCATCTTGCACTTTTTATAGGATTTTATTTCGAAGAACTCATACAGCAGTCGGAGCAGCGATGAGAATTCCAAAAGATTTTCTTGAGTAAGACTGACAGACATTTATGTAAAGGGTCATTTTCTATTGGAGGAGAGGGACCAGAACCTTCTTGTGGGAGCCATAATGTTCGTTTTGGATTACCTAACTCATCTTTACCAACAGGGCAAGAAGCTGGAAGACCCAAGTTCTGGGCAGCTCAAACGAGAGCAGATTCACTCCTTCATTACTCTTAAACTGCATTAGAGCCTTTCCCATCAAGCATTCCCAGACATAATCAGACAACATAGTTAGATTTCCATTAAAATCCACTGATATCAACAGTTCCATGTCCGAGAGACTGTAACATTGAAAAAGCAATGAAAAGATCTAAGACGGATACATCAACGTTTAGTGCCAGTGCTGACCCTGACATCGCCGGACTTGTGTAATTCTGGACAATGCAGTTGCAAGGGAAAATGCTCTACTGAAAGTTACTAATGCTATTGTTAATAATGTAGCTGTATGAAACACCATTTCCAAAACTCTTATCCCTGAATTCAATCTACGTATTATTATTATTTTTTTTACTTCATACATATTATCATATTCGTTGTAATCGCTCAGTTTATCATTATGTGGACATTGCACGTACCTTTAAAGGAACCGATTCACGATTTTCCACAAAATTTTCTTTTTCACTGTAAATGATCAACATCTACTGTCTAATGTGTTCAAAAGATTTCACTTAAAAATTATGGTTATACATCATTTTAGAGGGTTTATTATTTGTTTTGTAAACAAAGATTGCGGTTTGTTATTGTTTACGAAATTTTCAAAGAAATGGATATCGATCTAAGTTTATCATCATCTTTCACATTTCAAGCATTTTTGGGGTAAAATATGCCATCTAAAAATTAATATTTGTGACTATGCAAAATTAAGATGCTTTATATTACAAAATCAATATTTCACTTGTTTGTATACATAAAAAGACTCGAGTGTTAAAATATTGCTTTTATTCTTGCATTCAGAAGGTCAACATTTTGGCTGTCAACATTAAATGAGTTATATTTTTAATGTTTAACATCGAAAATGAAAATTCTTTTTATCAAAAATCGTGAACCAGTCCCTTTGCAGAAGGCTTATATAGGGTCTGCCTGCTGCCTAATCCTAATATGTTATAGATAATATAATACTGTTTTAAAAAATCATGCTATGGAAATAAGTTAGGGGTGATTGTTTTTCAAGCTCGATGTTGTCATTAAAATACGTCCAGTTTATTAGTATGTAACCGAATGTTTTACCAAATATTTTCTAAACCAGTTAATTACTACTTACAGTATAAACACACCTCTTATAGCAGAAATGATACTTTGCAATCCTGACTGTGCTACTCTGTGCTTGCAAGCAGGCTGATAAGATGTGTTAGGCCTATTATACTTTCATGTAAAATACTCGAATCTGATTGGTCGAGAAGCATTTGAAAAAAACATATTGTTACCCTCTGAGAATAGAAAGCACGCGCTCTAGGGTGATAGTATCAAGCAACGGGTAACATTACTTGACAACGGGTGATATGAAAAAAAAAAATCACTTGCGTCATATTTATGTACGTACGGTTTGCCGTAACTTGTTAAACGACGTCGTTTGAGCGTTTGTAATAAACCCGAATACCCGCATTAAATTGATATACAAAACATCGCATGATAGTGATTTATCAAATGTCAACAGACGTAAGATTTTCTGCTTTGTTGTTTATAACACTCAGTATGATAAAACAAATATTTCGACAGTTGACTCGTTTACAGGACTACGCTCTATATGTACAACATGTATTCATTGTGTACGGCTTATAGTTCGCAAATGTTTTATTTGTATCATCCGTTGTAAGATGATAATCTGTGCGGCTCAAGGCAATAAAGAAATTAAACTTAACCAGGATTGCGAGAAAGGACGTGCGTCAAATAATCACGTTGCCTTGTCAGATGCCATGCCGACTTGTCCGATAATTGTGTCAACAAGGCAGATGTCGACTTTTTAGAAAATTATGTGAACAAGTTGATGAAAATTGATAGCATTAAGAACTTTTTGATGAGATATTAAGTTGCTGGTTATCAAGATTATCATTTGACAATCTGACATAGAAATCTGATATACCAACGTAATGATCTGTCACGATATTAAAGCTTCAAGAACCACAGGCAGATTACTTGTCGTAAACTTCGGATAAGACCGCAAAAACCGAGGCCTTGTGTCATAGCAGGTGGGTCACGATAAAGACCCCTCTCTTTACCGGCAATGGTAACGTACCCATATGAGTGAAAAATACAACCAAAATATTAACTCATACATGTATCTATCTATATACTTTTCTACTTGTCTTTCCATTTATCTATCCACCCACCTATCTACTAGTATATGTCTGTATACATGCGTGCAAATGAATATAAATATATAACATGATAACGTACAGGACGGCATGTCTTCGAAACAACCAAAGATTCCAGTGCTCCATTCACGTAGTGGGGGTCGCGAGTACACAGGTGGTTGAGTCACCACCACAGGAGCGCTCAGTTGGAGTACTTGCTGAAAAAAAAAAGTATCTTGTTTAATTTCATCACTAGCTAGACCTGATTAGTGGTAGTGTATTGTATTATTATGTATAAACGATACCCATCCTATGTCTGTCAGTACTTTATAGAACATTCTAACTCGGTTATTGAAAAGGTTAAAGAAAGGTCACGGTAATTATTCTGCGATATACATTCATACGTACTAACCGATTATGAGAAAATTGATACACATCTCGCTTGCACTAAAAATGTGTGTGTGCATTGACGTGTTTGTTTAATGTGTATCGATTTCGGAATGCAGACGATTGATTTATAATGTTCTTCGGTCATTTATAAATTTGTTTTGCAGAATATATCGATTTAGTTTTATCATTATAAAATTGAATTCTTTTTACGTTGTAAACTTTTGTCGAAGTGACAATAAAGTTATTCAACAAAAGCAGATTACCTCTACATTTGCAACAATATACAAAATACTTTAAATGATAATTAATTGAATTTATAATTTCCTTTTCTGAACAACCCAACTAAAACTTTTTTATCAACAATATTTACTAAAAAAAAAAAAAAAAGATAACACCCGTAAACCAGAACTGTTCATTGTTGAAAAATGATTTCATCTTTAAACTTTGATCATGATATGAACTGTCCATTCTTTGAAGAGAAAAAATGCTTAAGGACCATCAAATATATGTAAATTCATATAGAATTGATTAATAACATTGTCCAAAATTTATAACAATGAAAAATATCATATATGACTGCATTTAAATGAACCAAATCAAATTTAATTTCAAACAGCAGAAGGTGTAACCTTTCCTGAAAAATCCTTGGATACTACCTATGGCAGTATCTCCTGCCAATTACTAAAATCACCTTCTCATATAATTTTTTTTTTATATATATATAGTTAACTTACCCCTTGACCAGCGTTCATCGTTGTTATGTCTTTATGACCTGGCTTTTGATTGAAATTTATACTGCAAATAAGAGCATATTTAATTCTGCTTTTAATCCGTAATTTGATTGGCTGACATGAGCACACCGGAAAAAAATTACTTATTCTGGTTGGCTTTGCGTGCCAAATATAGTCACAAAAATATATCTAAAGTTCGTACGAACGTGCTTTAATTTGCCGGAAGTAAAATATCATCAGTTTTTCTCCCACGTCCTGTCTTGCTAAAAATGGCTGACAAAGTTCTGCACAGGAAGAGATTAGTTTTGAAGAATTTATAACAGAAATTACAAAGAGATACTTTTTAAAAAAATTATCTACGCAAAATACTAGTCGACTACCTTTGATTGACGATTAACTCTTGCCCACAGCGTATAAAAGTTTCAAAATAATGAAAAACAAAGACGCGTTTTACAAAAGAATTCACGACTAACGACCAATTTTACACCCTGGAATATTCTCGTTTATTGTAAGATTATTAACTCCAATGCAAAATAGTAAACAACAAGAGTACGGCAAACGGTACATAATACGCCCGTGAATTGCTTACATAGGGTGTTTTTCTTGTGCTATAATTTGAATAACTTTGCTTCAGGTATTATCAGCCATCATGAGGCTGTGACAAACTTTCATATGAACAAAGGGTCTTAGCTTAAAAATCTAGATTTCCTCAAAATAGACCAAGTTCAACAACCTGTAATTTTTTCAAAAATGGAAGAAAATCAAAATCCTTCTCCAGATGCACATCTTCAATACCCATACAAACACCCCACAAAATAAGATGGTCCTCGCTTGAAAACTGAGAGGAGTTTGGCGGACAAATTATGTACCCTGCATAGAATATTAATTTCAAAATAGACCAAGTTCAACAACCTGTAATTTTCTAAAAAATTGTAGAAAATCAAAATCCATCCTAAATGCACATCTTCAGTACCTATACAAACACTCCACAAAATAAGAAAGTCCCTGAAGCCTTCTGAATTGCATGTAATACCACATAACCTGCCAGTGCCACCCCTGAGAAATAACAACACTTTATTTAAGCGGAGGAGACGTGGTTAGCGTTTATTATTATTCGTGTTCTATACAACTGTCTGACCTCAACCTTTGTAGGCCAAAATAACAAAAGAAGATAATGTAGAAATAAATAATTCTCTCATTCTGGTATAAGACAAAGACATTCTGAACAAATTCAGTTCAGAATACTGAATATTAATGTTGGCATAAGAAAATAATTTGTCTAAATTCATAACTGGGATAAGTTTGGATCCAGTTCGTGATATAACTGAAAAGTCCCCATCGCGGTGAATATCTGTTTGACTCTTTTCAATGAAAATTGACCAAGATGATTCAAGAAAAAATATGCCGCAAATATCATGGCTTAGTAACACGGATACCACGAGAAATCCTGAAAGAAGGCTATATATAACGTTAAACTATATATATATACACACCACAGCGCCAATTATTGACCTCTTATTGATTTCATATTGTTAAAGAAAATATAATCCGTCGAGAGAATCGGAATGGGGCGGGGGGGGGGTCCATAAAATTTTCAAAGCATGGGTGGGGGTTGCGACCTAAGTTTGTATCCTTTTCGCTCCTAAATAGGGGGAGGGCTGAAGGTTTCAGGCATAAAATGATATGTTTTTGTTAAAAATGCCCAACGGAGGTGTGTGTGTGTGTTAAAACCCTCACAAATCCTTCTAAATTCGCCATTGAGAATAAATCAAGGGGAGAAAATGGAAAGGAGGGATACATCTCGCTCACGTGGCCCCAATAAAATAAAATTTTGGTTATGTGAAGAAAAAAAAACCATAATCGAGTTTGTGCATTATGTGCGAATTCCAAATCATTCAAATAGCGTGTAGTCTCTTCGAGTTTGGCCAAAGTAATTTATTACACACTACTGAGGAGTACGAGTAATACACGACACTGTCATTACGTAAGATCCACTGACACCCCATATCATAGCAGGGAATTCTATGTGGAAGAATCATTAATACTATCAAAATGCTTTGAAAAGATTCCTATTTTTTTTTTTTTTTTTTTTTTTAAGAATTAGCGAAGTTTATTCATACTTCAAAGTGCCCTTACAATGTTCAAGACATTCGGGCGCATGTCTTGATAACAAGAAAACATTGATATATATATATACATGTATATATAATCGCATCACAATATATTACAAATTTTTTCAAACATATCATTGAAATCTATATGTAGCTTTTTGTATACATGAGAGTACATCTTTAAAGAAGCTTTAACATGCATGTATATATTTTCGGTACTTTCTTCAATTTCTTTGATTCTTCAGTACATCTTGTATTTGTAAATAACAGTTGCTATATTAGAAATTACGTTATTCAAAATGACAATTCTGTGGTTGTTTTCAAAATAAAATCCAATAAGAATGTGTTTCCATTTGATGTCAAATTTGATAACCTTTGACGTTATTTCCCATATATGCTTTACATTTTCACAAAAATAAATCAAGTGTTCATTGGCTTCAACATTTTCTTTACAAAATTCACACATGTTTGACTCGGTTTTCTTTATTTTCATGAGAAAAGATTTGTTACATAGAAGATTATTGAGAAGTTTAAAATTAAATTCTGCTACCTTTTTTTCATACATATATACGATTTTGTTTTTGTAAATGAGACTCCAGGAGGGTTTATTAATATTTAAAGTATTAATAAACCTGTTTTATTTTTTAATATGCCAGTAATAAGCTCGCTCAAAGTTCTTTTTTGTTTAAATCCACCATACTGCGAAAACCTTTAACTGATAATTGGGGAATGTCGAGTATATGCACGGAAGGAAATAAAGTCCGAGATAAACACTATTTTGGTTACATAATAAAGATAATTTTGTAAAGAAAATTATCTACAGGATACCAGCTAGCGCCCATACAGTCGTTGATTTATATTTGCTCGGAACTAGCCATTGAAGCATCGTTGGGACAAGGAGGATACAAATTGTAAATTTCAGAACTCCAGCACCCTTGGGGCCTTAGGGGCGGGGCAAAAACTGTCCAAAATTGACCAGTTTTCAAAAATCTTCTTCTCAAGAACCGCACGCGTGTAAGAAAAACTAAATGCATGGTGATAGCAGGAAGACCTCTACCAAAATTGAAAATTTTATGATCCCCAGGGTAGGGGTTCTGACCCCAGGGCTGGCCAAACTTACTATATAGTGTTTTTGTGTAAAACATTTAAATACCATCTTCTTTAGTACTATTGATACTAAATTGAAAGTAAACAGATATTTAGAAAGAACAGGTAGTCCTTTACCAAAATTGTAAATTTGATGATCTCAGGGGTAGGGGTTTTGGTATCAAGGTGGGGCTAAAATAGTAAGTTATTAAATGTGTGAACAATGCACATTTTTAACTTCTTCTTGATCACTGCTATACCAATTCTTTTCAAATTTGGAACAAGGGGGACATAAATTGTAAATTTCAGGATCCCTGCACCCCTGGAACCTTAGAGACGGGGCAAAAACTGCCCAAAATTGACCAATTTTCAAAAGTCGTCTAAAAAAATCGCACATGTTTAAGAAAAACTAAATGCATAAAGATGTAAAGCAGGAAGACTTCTACCAAATTTGTAAATTTCATGATCCCCGGGGTAGGAGTTCTGACCCCAGGGTTGGACCAAACTTAGTATATAATGTTTATGTGTAAGGTTGCTGATACTGTATCAAATCTAAATGCATACTAAGGAATAGCAGTAAAAGATGTACAGGAAATGGTGAATTTCACAACCCAGGGTTTTGTTTTGTTTTATACTTTTGCTGAATGTTAAACTTTAGCTTAAATATTTAGAACAGAAATTTTTTTTTCAATGATCAATCTCATAACCCCCATAAGCAATACAAAATAGATAGTTGGGCAAACACGGACCCCTGGACACACCAGAGGTGCGATCAGGTGCCTAGGAGGAGTAAACATCCCCTGGCGACCGGTCACACCTGCCGTGAGCCCTATATCCTGATCCGGTTAAAGGAGTTATCAATAGTCGAAATCAGTGTGCCAAGAACGGTCTAACAATCGGTATGAAATACGTCAGATAGCATTTGACTATCTAACGTATGAGAGGTCTGCTCAGCTGACATTAGATACTCACCAGTGAAAATGGTTCAGGCCATGCATTGCCCTGTCAGAAATCTATTTATTCCCCGAACTAGCCTGAGGAGAGAGCTAGGAATACCCTCAAGACCCAAAGAAAAGAAAAAGTTTTTCATTATCTATATCACCTCAGTATTGGGAACAGAATCATTGAATTGAACAGAAGGTCACCAAGCACATGGCTATCCTTGAAAAAAAAAAGGTGGAGGAACTAGATCCAACCAAACTCGCAGCATCGAAAAATAACAACCTCTGGTACATCTGTAGTGAAATGGAGCATTGATCGTTAGATTTCCCCATGTACCCTGTTACAAATGCGGACAGTTAGGACCCTGGATAAGTGACTGACAGCCACTAAAAATCGAAGTAATGACTTTTGCAACGAGGTGAACGAGCCATCAAAACCCTGGAACCCCTAAAAAGAAGAGAGAACTTGTGCGATTGCGTTCAAACTGTATGACTTGTGTCCATGTGTTCTTATAATGGTTTTAAAAATTGCATGTTCAATAAAATGTAAAATATACAAATTGGTTTATCTTTGACTAATTCCGAGAAATTGTTTCTCATTGAATTCAGGCGTCCCCATACAAAAATAATGCATAGCAGTTGCCACCACTCATATTTACTTTAACATGGATCCGTGTTTACCCTACTCTCATTTGTGTAATCATTATAAGATTGTTAATTATCTTCACTTTTTCATGAACAATTGTGAGACTTCCTATAGTTGATATAGTAAAAACCCAGATCTATAGAGAGACCAAGTGCTCCGATAAAGGGAAATTTAAAATGCATCTAATGCAGGATACTCTTTTTTTATTTTCAAGAGTATGCCAGACATAATCAAATGCGGAAAGGGGGGTTTCTTTATGTGTCAGAAGTGTGTCCTAACTTTTCCTTTGGTAACAGGAATATAAATATATATACACTTTATACACCACCATACACCGTATATTGTCACTCCTTTACACACTGCTCGCAATCATTATGTAAATTAGATTTTCTTACATAACGTAGTGATGATCGGGATCGGGAGAAAATAGAGGGGCGATTTCAAGGTCACAATGTGAATAATGACCTTCGCACAAATATAAAAATGTTGAGTGATTTTATACGAAATTGAAATAATATATTATTTGACAAGAATTTTTTTCACGTGTACGGCTTATCACTTGATAACGCCTATCAATAGAACGACACCATATAGACATGAATTGTAAGATGTACGTCGTGACGTACTTTTTCGTTGTGATCTCATAGGGTGCGAAGTGCACAGATAGCTGTTTTTATATACTATAAAACTGTTCTGCTATATCCATACTAGAGTTTAGGTCCAAAGTACTTTTAGAGTAAAATGAATTATTTTTAAATATACTGCGTAAAACTATATGGGATCCGGGTTAGAATAAGTCCTCACTTCCCCTTGCTTGTCATCAGATGCGACTATATGGGGCGGTCTTTCGGATGAGATCGCAAAAACCGAGGTCTCGTGTCACGGCAGGTGTGGCACGATAAAGATCCCTCCCTGCTCAAAGGCCGTAAGCGCCGAGCATAGGCCTAAATTTTGCACTCCTTCACGGGCAGTAATGACGTCTCCTGCAGAAAGATCTGACTCAAACCACACAATATAGTGAACATATGATGAAACTCTTTGCATGTTAACCGAATTCAGTTTTATAGAACTACTGAATGACTGAGCTCATTGTTTACAAAACAAAGTCATAGCGATTTTCAGAAATAGCCGCGTTTCTGAGAAATGAAAACGAAACCTCTCGCCTATCTATTTTTCTAGACATGATGCAATACTACGGACCAGTAAATTATCTGTGTGTAAATTGTTCATTGAATAAATGTGTAAACTTTCAACCATTGTTCTTAGTAAATTATCTGCGTGTAAATTGTTCATTGAATAAATGTGTAAACTTTCAACCATTGTTCTTTAATTCTTTTTATTTGAAAATTTAACATAAAGGAATACACCAGGAATACAAAACGCTCACACGCTATCCCCCCACACCTCGCCTGCTACACATCCCCACCTCCCCAGCTTGACCGCGCCAACCCCGCTTGACCGCGCCAGGTGGCCCCGGCCATCTGGCCAACTGCTTGACCCGTCTATAAAACCCCGCACTCTAAACTACACTCAAAACTGCACTCAGTTGAACTCCCTATCGGCCCGCACTCAAAACTGCACTCTGTTGAACTCCCTATCTAGCTGCGTTATACTACTTTTTCAAATCAATAATCAGGGTGATGCGTGACGTAACTCGACAGTCCATCAGCGCGAAACATTTTGACAGACCTAATCAGAATATGAATCCACAACTGCACTTTTTTTTTTTTTTTTTTTAGAGGCGCATTGATATTGTTATTAATTGAGCAGTTATTTAATGACGAGTGTGTGAAGAAAAATTCCAAGTGGTTTTTGTTGGTGAATATGGGCATGGCTAGACTTTCGTTTTTCACGCGTGCAAGGACTCGAGTCTCATGGACATTGAAGGCACTTATTTCACCTGAGACACGGACAGTAGACGTTGACAGAGTGAATGTGGAGGTAGGCCTAGAAGTAATAGACCGTGTGGGCTGGGTTTCTGTGAACTGGCATAATGCACCGGATGACATAGCGTAGGCGTATGAGGAATTTGTGACTGTTGTTGAGTGTGACATTCACACCTGATGGCGAGCATTGGAAACGTCAGTATCTAAAAGACCCGTGTTTTTCACTTCTAGTTGCGGAGCATTTTCGTCTTAGATTTGACGCGGACATGACACGCGCTGGGCTCGAACTCACGACCACTCGGTTACAAAGTGAACGTTCTATCACTGGAATTAAACGGCTGATTTATGACAACTTATTCTTGCGCATGAAAGGTGAAGATAACAGTGATCAATCTCATAACTTCTATAAGCAATATAAATTAGAAAGTTGGGCAAATACGGACCCCTGGACACACCAGAGGTGGGATCAAGTGTCTTGGAGAAGTAAGCATTCCCTGTCGACCGGTCACACCAGCCGTGAGCCTCTTGATCAGGAAAACAGAGTTATCCATAGTCAAAATCATTGTGCCAAGAACGGCTTAACAATCGGTATGAAACAAGTCACCAATGATAAGTTGTATTGGCAAACTAGATCGTTATAACAACCATAGAATTTGCGAAAGCTGATTTTAGACGAGACTGTTGAAATCCCTGCACCATCAACTTGTTTGTCAGTAGCCTGTCTCGATTTAAAAACTGACCATACGCAGAACAAGCTCTTGCGTATCGAATCAGTTGAGAGATATAAACACCTTAATATGCAAGTGCTAATGGAATATTGCTTAGTTTAGTGCACGGAAAATTTCGCAGAGAAAAACTGGGGGAGGATCATGTCACGCACCCATGTCGTCAGTCTGCGAAAAAATTGTAGACCTTTACAAAGACTCGCCAACTTTTAACGGGATCATAGGTGGAGTTGAGACCCAAGCACCTGGTAGATTATATCTCTTGAGTTTTAAAATAAAAATATTACCTGTAAATGAGTATTACGTAACGAATAATGATATACTTATAGCAGTGACGGTATATGGGTCGAAATAGGTCTAATAGAAACAATATAAAGGAATCAATAATGAGTTTAACTACTTAATTTGTACTTTTTAAAATACTCTTGGTCTTATCTTGAGGGGGTAGCAATTATCTCCCTTTGGTCGATTCACAGTCAATTCCCATGTCGATATAAATACAGTAAGCTCGTCAATGATCAGTACTTTTTAGCTTGTAAAGTTATTGTATGTTAACTAAAATTCATGAAACTGGCGTCCTTCCTACAGTACATTCATCAATTATAACTAGCTCAGCCGTGTTAAACTCATTCGTCTGTATTGAATGAACACATGACGTCACTTTTCGTATGAAGTAAACAGCGGCAGATAGTAAGGAACGTTTTGAGCTATACAACAATATATATCTTAAGTTATGTCAGAGAAACGTACGATGTTGATGAATTTTACATTCCACTCGGATTACACGTCAATTCTTATAACAGGGTTGAATTTACTTGTGATAGATAAACTAAAAGTTATTTTAATGGAGAGTTCACTTGACTATGCCAGTCATTGATATTTTAATTGAACAGATGAAAATAATATCCAGTTAATTGGGTTACCTCAGACGGTTTCAATACTGTCTGATTTATTGTTTAAAAAAAAAAAACCCACAAGAGATGTTTGTAAAACATATTTACCCCTATGGTGCAAAATTGAAAAGGGTTATACACATGCTCATTTAATTGATAGTAGTATCACCAATTCAAAATATTGAGCAGACAATATCTTCCTATGTCAAGAGTGGATTGACCATGTGACCTAAAATCAATAGGGGTCATCTACTCCTTATATATGCTGTACCAGTGTACCAAGTTTGGTGCCAATCAAACAATTCTTAAAATATAGGAAACAATATACTACTATGTCCAGTTTGACCATGTGACCCCAAAATAAATAGGGGTCATATTCTCATGAAAGTGTACCAAGTTTGATATCCGTCAAGCAAAGGGTTCTCAAGCTATTTTAAAAATATACAGCATATTCCAATGTCCAGTGTGACCTTTGACCATGTGATCTCAAAATCAAGAGGGGTCATCTTCTGAAGATGTACCAGTGTACCAAGTTTGATGTCTGTCAAGCAAAGGGTTCTGAAAATATTGAATGGACAGTATATTCCTATGTCCAGTTTAACCTTTGACCATTTCACCTCAAAATCAATAGGAGTCATCTTCTCCTAAAGATGTACCAGTGTACCAATTTTAATGTCTGTCAAGCAAAGGGTTCTCAAGATATTGAGCGGACAATATATTCCTATGTGTAGTTTGACCTTTGACAATGTGACCTCAAAATCAATAGGGTCATCTTCTCCTAAAGATGTACCAGTGTACCAAGTTTGATGTCTGTCAAGGAAGGGGTTCTCAAGATATTGGTATATCCCTATGTCCAGTTTGACCTTTGGCCATGTGATCTCAAAATCAATAGAGGGTTTTCAAGATATTGAGCGGACAATGTCTTCCTTTGTCCAGAATAGATTGACCATTGACCTGAAAAACAATAGGGGTTCTCTTCTACTTATAACCGGCAATGGTGACGTCTCCATATGAGTGAAATATTCTGGAGTGCCAGTGGGACGTTAAGCAATATAAAATCTACTCATAACCAACTCGCATATGAAATATTACCATCAAGTGAATTGTTCTAAAGATATTGAACGGACAACATGAGGTCTACCGACAGACAGGACTGTGAAAAGCATTATGCCCCACTTCTTTGGAGAAGGACATAAAAAGGAAGAGGTTCAACTGGAGGAGGTTTCAAATATTGACGAAATTACAATTGATTCATCAGCGGCAACATACGTCCCAGAAGTTCAGTCCTCCAACTCAAAAAGTTTGGAAGAAACAGCAACCACAAGCCAGTAATAAAACTTAAATATACATTTTATCAAACATTACATCGGTAATTTATATACACTGTAATAATTGGTTCACGAATTATTCATTTATAACTGTTACAGTGTCAAGCAAACTTATGAGAATATAATATGTGCACATTTTGTAACGATTGTACATCATTATCATATAGGGCTCGCGGCGGGTGTGACCGGTCGACAGGGGATGCTTACTCCTCCTAGGCCTCTGATCCCACCTCTGGTATATCCAGGAGTCCGTGTTTGTCCAACTCTCTGTTTTGTGTTGCTTAAAGGAGTATGCAATACGAAGTGCTGATCGAGCAAAAGAACAAACTATCTATTACCAATTAATGACCAAAAACCTAAGAATAGAATTGAACATGACACAACTTTGAGCCAAGTTTTCCTCAGTTTTGATGGAATACCCCCCCCCCCCTAACTATCATGATTAAAAAGAAAAATATGTTACAATGAATTATTGCAGAGAGATATCTTATTCATAATAAGGATTTTTTTATTTTAAAAAAAGACTTATATTAAGAATAAGTGCTCTCAAATTAAACTTCGTGTTAGAATTGGCGTATCTTTGCAATGGATTATATAGAATTAATATGAAATTATTAGATAATCAGATCAGTAGTTTGTGAAGTGGCTTGTATTTTTAGATATTCAGTATTTCATTACTTCGCGTCCACATATTTCTAAGAGAGCGGCAGACAATATAATTAAATGTGAGAATATGTAATTACACCCAGTAGTATTCTACTATACTACAAAAAATCGAGTTGTTTTACGAATTATCATGAAGGAAAAATAATTGAATCGATCAACTATAGAGCAAGTTTGTAAAATATATATTTATAAGCGAAATATTTGCAATATTGTTCGATAAATCAAAGTTTTTAGAAATCCTATTTTGGTTTTTCAAACACACATATCAGCCTGATTTATCATTCAATCTACTATTCTGAACACGTGTGTCGCCTTTTACGTTTAAAATGGATGCCCTTCTTACAATTCATGCACACGGTACGACTTCGCTTTCGTATTCCCTGGAAACGATTTGAGCCCACAACACAATCTTTTTCTAAATGACCTGTAACAAACATTCAAATACATAAGACTTGAATGGTAGCAAAAACTTTGAAATGAAATATAATTTCTATTCAAAGACAGAAAAGGGCGCATCCAGATTTTGTTTTTTTAAGTGGCGGAGTTACTATCTGAGATTAACAAAGAAAACATCAAGTTAGATTGCAATCAACAATGGACAGGTATACAATTTTACCCCTTATGTATACGTATATTATGTCGTGTAAAAAGTTGTGGAATTGAAATTACCTGGAAGGTTTACAAGATTCATTCGTTGGGATTTACTTCCAAATTACTACCAGGTACATGTAAGACTGCAAAGTGTCTGGAGGCCAGATCCTCAATAACTGCCTGACAAAATTGCAATCAGTTTTTCATTTTCTCTGAAGTATTTTGAGCACACAGCATATATGCATTTTTAAAGCATCCTTTGTATGATATGAAACACTATTTTCCCCTACACCTTTACGCTTTTCCGGTTGTTGCTATAGTACGATATAAACATGTCTGCTCCATCTACACCACCCATATTGTTGTTTTATTTCTTCACGATTTCTGGGACATCCCTGCAAGTATCATCTGAAATGGCTGTAGATATCAATCTTCCCGGACACCTGCTTCTCTCACCTCTAGAGGCAGTCAATAACACGTAACGGTTGCCGTTCCAGGATCCACTGTGGCGTTTTTGATGGTCTGTGGAAGGCGTCGGTTGGAACGAATGGTTCCCATGAAATACGTGCCCTTGTTGATGAGTTTCGTTGGTAGATCAATCGACGAAAAGAGGTTATCACAGTATACGTGGTAGCCATTGTTGAGAAGCGAACTTTCACGTAACAAATTCATCACGACAGTGGTACCAGCTGCCACAGGTTGGAATTTCTTACCAGGGTAACATGATATTCTAACAATATATCCGTTGGCACTTTCTGCCAGTACCCAGAACTTAACTCCGAATTTCGGGTGCTTTGAAGGAATATACTGGAGCATAGACGCCCTCCCCCTGGTTATCACAAGTGTTTCATCCACACAGACGTCTTGTTTCGGACGGTAAGTACAAACGAGGTTTGAACTGGCTGTCTGGTCTATAAAGAAAACACCATTTTCTATGAGGAATTGGAAGACTGCTAATTCACAAGTATCGCTGTACTTTGCAGACAATACAGAAAAGATTTTATTAGGAAGCACTCCAATATAAAACTTTGATCCCCTATTGTGTCCCCACCGTTCCCCGGGTGTCATGATTTGAACAAACTTGAATCTACAATATATCAGGAAGCTTTCATGTAACTTACAACTTTTTTTGGCCCATGTAGTGGTGTCTGGATTTTTGAATTACTCCACCTTATTTTTTGCATTTTCATGATTGTCTCCCCTTTGATGGGAGTATTGCACTTCCTTTGATCAAACCTCAATCTCCTTTACTCAAGGATTGATTGATTGGTTGGGGTTTTACGCCGTTTTTGGCAATATTTCAGCCATTTTACGGCGGTTAACTAATTCAATTGTGTTTGGTTGTGAGTGTTTGAGTTTCCCTGACGGTCCCCTGTGAGCCTACTCTTTTTCGAACATCAGGGAAACGATCTTTTGCTTGCCAAGGGGGTTGTGATCCTTGACACGGGACACCCTTTAACGTCCCATCCGACGGACATAAAAGTTAAAAATACATATATATAAACAGGTTAAAAAACAAAATATAATTCATGTATATAAAAGTTGCATTATAAAAGTTTTCAAATTTTTCTGTAAACGTCGCATTCTTGTAAATATTGTATAATATAATGATGATTTGTGTCAAGTTTGATTGAAATTGGTCCAGTGGTTCTGGAGAAGTCGAAAATGTTAAACGTTAAACGGATGGACGGACGGACGTTTCGAATCAAACCCATGTTCAGCAATAGGGAGATAAACCCCATTATCACTGTTATGGTTACAGGTTTCCATTTCTTTAGCCGGGAATTACGTGATGGAATATTTCTCAAAAATTGTTTTGCATACCTTTACATGAAAAGGTGAAGGTAACAAATAGTGATCAATTTCTTAACTCCTAGATAAATTTTATTATCATTGCTCAAGTTTTTTTTTATATTTATCATATAGTACGAGTTTTCTACTGTATCTCTAATACACCAAGAAACAAGTATTCTAAATGAGTGTTCTAATATATAGAGCACTCTCAAGGAGCCGCATCGATGTCATGCAAGGTGACAGAAAGGGCGCAAATTTACCATAGATTGATTTCGGTAATTATCCCAATCTTTTCACAGGGGGGGGGGGGGGGGGGGGGGGGGGGAGTAGTTGAGCACTAAAACCCTATCCTCGATGTTTATTCACTAAGAATAATATATGAGTAAAACTTGAAGGGGCAAATCTCCAATTTTCACGGTGGTGGTAGTTTATAATTTTTTTTATACATATACTATATGTAAATTTAATTATAGAATGTAATTCGATTTTGAAATCGAATAGTTATCTGCAAACTGCCGATGGTGAAGGTGTTCGACAACCAGCTTCTAAAACAAGCTGACGCAGATTGATACATTGATTTATTGGTATTTGTTCATTTTCTTCAGGATAAATTTCAAATCAGCGTAACAAAACGTTAGAAACATACCCCGGTATGAAAGGTGAAAATAATGAACAGTACGCAATCTTTGAACTTCTATAAGAATTATCTCGTGGGGGTCCGGGTTAGAACAGGTCCTCAGTACCCCTTGCTTCAAGTTGCTTGTCGTAAGAGGCGAATAAATGGGGGCGGCCTTTCGGATAAGACCGCAAAAATCGAGGTCCCGTGTCGCAGCAGGTGTGGCACGATAAAGACCCCTCCCTGCTCAATGGCCGTAAGCGCCGAGCATAGGCCGAAATTTTGCAACCCTTCACCGGCAGTGGTGACGTCTCCATATGAGTGAAATATTCTCGAGAGGGACGTTAAATCAATCTATAAGGAATGTTAAATAAAGATTGGGCAAAGACGGACCCCTGGACATAGGTGGGATTAGGTGCCTATGAGGAGTAAGCATCCCCTTTCGATGCTGTGGGGATCCGGGTTAGAATAGGTCCTCAGTACCCCTTGTTTATCGTAGAAGGCGACTAAATGGGGCTGTCCTTCGGACGAGACAGCAAAAACCGAGGTCCCGTGTCACAACAGGTGTGGCACGATAAAGATCCCTCCTTGTTCAAAGGCCGTAAGCCCCGAGCATAGGCCAAAATTTTACAGACCTTCACCGGCAGTGGTGACGTCTCCATATAAGTGAAATATTCTCGAGAGGGAAGTTAAACAATATTCAATCAATCGACCAGTCATTGCTCATTTTCAGACCTGAGGGAAATTCTTATTAATTACCACACATTTTTTAGATTTATATCTATATACATGTGTGTACCAGACCGAAGCAAATTTTACCAGATTTGTCTGGTGACATCATTTCCCACATTAAAATAAGTAAACACTGTCTAAGGGCCTCCGTGGCCAGAGCATCGCACTCAAAACCACACGGCCTCTCACCTCTGTCGGCGCGGATTCGAATCCCGCTCGCGCCAGAAAGTTAGAAAGTTTCCCCAGTTTACTTTCGGAAGGTCGGTGGTCTCTTCCCAGGTATATTTTATCCGGGTTCTCTCTTCCACCAATAAAAACTGGACGCCACCATATAACTGAACAAGATCTGTTTGTGAAACACAAATGCCCCCGATAATGGCCAATTCCGAAGATGGCCAAGGTCAAATATCTTGGTACCAGTAGAAAGATCTTGTCACAAGAAATGCTCATGTACAATATGAAAGCTCTAATATTTACCATTTAGAAGTTATGACCTATGTAAAAATAAAAGTAGGTCAAATGTCAAGGTCAAAAGGTTTAGTACCCACGGAAAAGTCTTGTCACAAGAAATTTTCATGTGAAATATCAAAGCTCTATCTCTTACTGTTCAAAAGTTATTAGCAAGGTTAAAGTTTATGACAGACAGGACAAAAACATTATGCCCTTCGATCTCGGGGGCATAAAAATTGTTGAGTGTGGCGGAAAACATCAATCAATACACTTGGTTTAAGATATAACCAAATTATGAATTTGTCTCTTTTCCCGGTCTAGTCTCTTCTTGAATAGTAGTTGATTTCCAACCATTCCTATCCTGGTTCCACAATTTACCTACATAATAAACTTTGAATATTGTTGTGGTACAGTAATTTTTGCAATCGGTAGGGGACTATGTACTTGTATTATCATGCAATACTCTAAGAATACTTGTTTTCTTTGATTTTGGACAGCGATATCTTTTGAAATGTTTTAGAGGTTCAGAAACCTCTTCCTTCCAATGTGTGATGGTTGCTGTCTATGTACCACAGAAAATCTCAATGTTTTTACTAACGATTTGCCTAAGGTGTCAACATTCACACTTAAAGCTGTATGACCTGATGTTCATGTATTATTTTTGTACATAATTACTTTAAAGCAGATTAATTACTTTATAAAGTTATTAACTTTCCCTTAATTATATGCTTGAAAACATCTGCATGTAAAAGAAAACAGTGCAAATATTATTTAGAAAGTAAATATAGTGGCTACATATATAAATCATCCCATAATAGACGTCTATAAATAGACCCACGCGCGTCAGGGGAGTCCCAACATGATGTATTAACTCATACGCAACTGTCTAGTTTTAAGGCTGAAAGAGCGTAAAACAAAAAAATTACTAAGAGGTATTTGATATTTTTATTTCTATTAAACTTATGGTATGGCACTGTTATAACAAAATACACAGCTTTACACAGATAAGACCACCGATGATCTGAAAGTTTGAACTGGTCACGTGACTGTCACTTGTGACGCAGTTATTTGTAAACATCGATTTAAAATAAAATTATTTGGGTTAAAAGAGGTGAAATAATTTATGATATGCCGTACAGTCTCATAACTACATACGTGCAATGATTTAATAGCGTTTTTACGAGATGGAATTTTTTTTTGTAATTTGGACCATGCAGCTTTAAGAAACCAATGTTTTGCTCTTTCACCCAGTCAATAACGTCATTTTGCAGTTTAAACTTGTCAGTTGGTGGGTTGTCATGCTTTGGAGGCAGATGACTCGCTTTTTGGTACTGCCGACATCAGAATACTGAATGTATCATTGATAGGACTCGAGTAGACAACACAATTAAATGTAATGTCCTAAAAAAACAAGTAATGTCACCAACCGTACACTGGGTCACAGGATACGAAATTTCCATCCTTTCATTTTCCTGCTGCTACCGTATTTATTTGTACCGATATGCTATTGTTATTGTCATCAATCGGAAACGAGTTATCAATTTTTCCAGAATTAAAGTCATTGTGCAGTTCTAATAGGGTGTATGTATCTCTAACTACACAGCCATACCAGTCCTTCACGAATCATGGCTCTTTATGCACAAAACTAAATACCATTCTGTATGTGTTGCGTCCACTTCGAAGATCACGTTGACAGAAAATAACAATCGCGGGAACAAAACCGGAAGTTGAATACCGATCCCGATTATATTGGGGCCGTAGTGTAGTTTTAAACCAAAGAACTGCAAAATATCCGATTTTTTCCCCGTATTTTTTTTAATCGGGGCGGGCAGATATGAGAATCTAGGATATTTTTTAAGATGGCCTTATTTTTTCAATTAGTACTTGGGCTATTGTTTTGTCCTTTTCATTCTTGATAGGAAAAACTGCCATCCATTTAATGAAATAGTCACCCACTACGAAGATATAATTATTTTCCTTTTTGAAGGGAAGTGGTCCCATGATATATAAAGCCATTCTTCCCATGGGTGCTCCTACTATATTTTTTTTTTAAAAGAGGGCATTGAGTAATTTGTTGGATGGTTTTCTCGACTCACAAATGTCACATTGCTTACATAATGTTTTCTCTACATCTTCTGACATGTGATGTCTCTGAGTTTGGATAGAGTCTTTCGGATACCTAGATGACCAACAGCTACATGTATGCTGTCATGGAGTTGGGAGAAAACTATTGGCTTAAGGAAATTGGGAAGGAGTATTTGAAGTTTTGATTGGGCGTCTTCCCATTTGTGTGGAGGATAATGTACATTATCCGTAGAGAATCATCGGATCCAACAGTATTTATGGGCTTCACTGAAACTGGAAATTTGTTCTCATTTAGGTCTTTTTTCTCGGACTGATATTTGGTCTCCACTTGCTGAAATAAGCGCGACTGAAACGGATAATTTAGGCAATTGTTGATATGAGAATAAACATTAACGGAAAACTAACAACTCAACTTTATGACAAACGGGATGATTCCAGCTTCTTCAACTTCCCGTAATGATGAAGTAATATTCCATTATTACCCATGGTGTTTATATCTCTCAACAGATTCGATACGAAAGGGCTTGTTCTGTGTATGATCAGTTTTTAAATCGATTGATTGATTGTATCTTGCTTAACGTCTCGCTCGAGAATTTTTCACTCATATGGAGACGTCACCAAGACCGGTGAAGGGCTTCAAATTTCGGCCTATGCTCGGCGCTTACGGCCATTGAGCAGTGAGGGTTCTGTAGCGTGCCACATCTACTGTGACACGGGACATCCGTTTTTAAGGTTATCTCCGAGGACCCGTGACATCCACACCTGATGCCGAGCGTTTGGCGATGGAACTGTCACCACTTAGGTCTGTCGCGGCCGGGATTCGAACCGCGGCCTTCCACATGCGGGGCGAACGCTCTAACTTCTCGGCCACCGCGAGACAGGCTACTGAAGAACAAGTTGATGTTGCAGGAGTTTCAACAGTCTTGTTTATTAAAGTCAGCATTTTGCAAGTTCTATGGTCGTTAAGACGATCTAGTTTGTCAATGGGTCAACTGCTGTCTGACGTGTTTCCTGCTGATTGTAAGCGGATTCCTGGCACACTGATTTTAACTACGGATAACTCCGTTTACCTTATCAAGATATAGGGCTCACGACAGGTGTGACCGGTCGACAGAAGATGCGTAGTCCTCCCAGGCACCTGATCCCACGTTTGGTATATGCGGGGGTCCGAGTTTGCCCAACTCTCTATTTTGTATTGCTTATAGGAGTACGAGATTAATCACTGTTCCTAATTTTCACCTTTCATCTATCTTGAATTTATATTTCAAGATAAGGCCAATTCAACTTAATTGATAGATTATCATCCCCGCCCGCCCCTCAAAAATCGGCCCGCCCGGAATTTTTTTATTTTGCGGAGCTTGCTATTTCCGGAAAATTTTCATGTCCGACTCCGGTATTTACACTTCTGGTTTACATTTCCGGTATAGCAAACGTAAAAAATCCACGTGAAGAAAATAGATCATATTATGGTTTTCTTAATTTCTCACCTTCTTACGGGAAGGAAAGGATTAATGTGCTTCATATCTTGAATAAGTTTGGTGTCTTTCTGTGTTTGAAATTAAAGCTTAACTTGGAATTTGTCTGTGAAATAAGCATAGATCCATCTGGCATTAAAGGATGCACTACTCGTTTGTCTTAATATTTTTCTCAGAAAATGAAAATTAAAAAATAAAATCCTCCCACCCGCGCCATACTTTTTGGTGACCCTGGATGATAATCTACTAATTAAGTTGAATTGGCTTAAACACGGGATGGACTTTTTGTAAATTTATTAAAAGAATAAATTATGATATAAATCATAAAATATGTGATACCCGAGACAGCAGTAATGGTATAGTCGGGTCAAAAACTACCAATTATAAAAAGAAGGCACTAAATCCTAGCCGAGTAATGTTATTTTAATAATTGCGAATATTTGTCAGTTCTTTCCCCTATTTCAAACATAGGTGGCGCAAGACTCGTTTACGTCCTTGTTGAATTCCGGTGTACATAAGATTTATGAGAGTGTAAGGTTTTTGTTGTGCAAACAGGGAGCGGAGGTAGAATTCCCGAGAAATGAAGCTTTTAAAAAACCAATTGGTTCATTGGCATCAAATGTGACAGCGACAACGATCGTTTTAAGTTCCACTCAGCGTTGTGCGCTAGAAACACCAGTCTTCAGTTCAGTCCGACTTCACAGATGCAAGGTGAAGATAACGAACAGTGATCAATCTCATAACTCCTACAGGCAATACAAAATAGATAGTTGGGCAAACACGGACCCCTGGACACACCAGAGGTGGGATCAGGTGCCTAGGAGGAGTAAGCATCCCCTGTTGACCGGTCACACCCGCCGTGAGCCCCATATCCTGATCAGGTAAACGGAGTTATCCGCAGTCAAAATCAGTGTGCCAAGAAGGGCTTAACAATCGGTTTGAAACACGTCAGACAGCATTTGACCCAATGCGAGGTTGTATTGACGAACTAGATCGTTATAACGACCATAGAATTTGCGAAATGCTGACTTCAATCGAGACTGTTGAAATCCCTGTACCATCAACTTGTTTGTCAGTAGCTTACCTCGATTTAAAAACTGACCATACCCAGAACAAGCTCTTGCATATCGAATCAGTTGAGATATATAAACACCATATGCAGGTGATAATGGAATATTGCTACATAAATGTGGGAAGTTGACGATGGAGAAGCTGAAATCATCCCGTTTGTCATACAGTTGAGTTGTTAGTTTGCCGTTAATGTCTACTTTCAATAAAATATCTAAGTATGAAGCAGAAGTGGACGACTCTGTGGTGTCCTTTATTTCGAGCTCACAGGGATATATCAAATCGACATATGAATGAAAGCTATCATTGTTAATAGACAAAACGTCATCGATATATCTAAAAGTCGAATTGAAGGTCACAGCGAGAGATTTTTTCTTCTCACGTAGAAGTTTATGAATAAATTCTGCTTCATATGAATATAAAAACAGGTCAGCTAACAAAGGAGCACAATTCGTGCCCATGGGAATTCCAACAGACTGTTGGAAGACCTGATCACCAAAGACCACGAAGATATTGTCAATGAGGAACTCTATCATATTTTTTATTTCAACTTCAGAGTACTTGTGCGTGGAATCAGAGTGGTATTTAACAAAGTAAGTTTTTGAATGACTGATCACTAGATATGAATATTTCCGTTTTCCGTTTTTGTTGAAGAAGCAACTGTCTATGATGTCAAAAAGTCTAGTCTTTAATTTATCGTGAGGAATGGTCGTGTATAGTGTTGAAAAGTCATAGGTTTTAATGCTATTGATTTGGGAAAAATTCTGTGATTTCAAGTTTACTAAAAGTTCTTTAGAATTTTTTAGAATCCACATTTGATTAACACCACTTCTGGCATATGTAGTCGCACAGTAAGTTTGAAGTTTCTCCTTCACAGCTGTTAACATTTTCGTGAGGAGCAAAGATAGGGGCTTGGTAAAGCACTTACTGGATCCAGCAATGTATCTTTGTTTGTAAGGGTTTTTATGTAGTTTAGGAATCCAGTATAGGTACGGTAACTCATATTCATTCGACCCATTGACTGGAATATTAAATGTGTCTAAAACTGAAGCATGGTTTTGAAGAATTTCGTCTTTTGAAAGGGCAGTTGGAGTATAAGTATGATTACCAAAAGTGGAATTAATGCCAAGTTCGTTTAAAATACAGTTGTAATAATGAGCCTTACAAACAAAGACAATGTTGTTACTAGCTTTGTCAGCTGGAACCAAAATATATTCCTCATGTAACCTATCTAATTCTTTTATCACTTCTGGTTTACTAAACACAGACGGATAGATGGTACGTACTTTTGTTTTCATGTGTCTAATGCGGGATTTTAATATCCCTCTTATGCTTTTAACCCATTCTGACAATGTATCAAGTTCTTCTTTTTCATATTTAGCCCATCGTTCGACAGATATCAGATGACGACTTTGTTGCAGAAAGTATTTACGGTGGGTTAAACATTTGCTCTGTAGATCGTAATATTCTGCATTAATGTTTTATGCTGAAATTTTATCTATCCATAGTGATACAGTCATCAAGGGTCTTTAAAGTTGAGGTTAGAAACGCCTTGGACGTCAACGGATCGTGCGCCACCTGTAATGAAGGGCGAGTAATTTGAAGTTTTATTTGCCATTACCACCCTCTTCAGTTGTCGTGATTTTTCAAATGATTTTTTTATTAATCTTTATTCCCATGAAAATGTTGACCCCATACTGTGGCCTCAACCTAACCTCGAAGGATTACAACATAATTGAAAATGAATTTACTCAACAAGAGATGACTCAGCACTAATATATGACTAACATGATTTTGGTGTTCTAGGTAAAACCAAGGTCGTAGATCATGGTATGATATCTTACCACGAGAAATCTATATACAAAATATAAAAGCCCCATCTTAAATAGTTCAAGAGATATTGAATAGGTCAGATTTTTAGCTCACCTCAACCGAAGGTTCAAGTGAGCTTTTCTGATCGCTTTTTGTCCGTCGTCTGTCTGTCCGTCTGTCTGTTAAACTTTTCACATTTTCGACTTCTTCTCCAGAACCACTGGGCCAATTTCAACCAAACATGGCCAAAAGCATCCTTGGGTGAAGGGCTTTCAAGTTTGTTCAAATGAAGGGCCATGTCCCTTTCAAAGGGGAGATAATCACAAAAATGCAAAAATAGGGTGGGGTCATTTAAAAATCTTCTTCTCAAGAACCACTGGGCCAGAAGAGCTGAAATTTACCTGAAAGCTTCCTGACATATTGCAGATTCAAGTTTGTTCAAATCATGTCCCCCGGGGGTAGGATGGGGCCACAAGCGGGGGTCAAAGTTTTACATACAAATATATAGGAAAAATCTTCTTCTCAAGAACCACTGAGCCAGAAAAGCTGATTTTTACATGAAAACTTTCTGACATAATGCAGATTCAAGTTTGTTCAAATCATGGGCCCCTGGGGTTGGATGGGGCCACAATAGGGGATCAAAGTTTTACATACAAATATATAGGAAAAATCTTTTAAAATCTTCTCAAGAACCAATGAGCCAAAAGAGCTGAGATTTACATGAAAGCTTTCTGACACAGTGTTGATTCAAATTTGTTCAAATCATGTCCCCTAGGGTTAGGTTGGGGCCACAATAGGGGATCAAAGTTTTACATAGAAATATATAGGAAAAATCTTTAAAAATCTTCTTCTCAAGAACCACTGAGCCAGAAAAGCTGATTTTTACATGAAAACTTTCTGACATAGTGCAGATTCAAGTTTGTTCAAATCATGCCCCCCGGGGGTAGGATGGGGCCACAATAGGGGATCAAAGTTTTACATACAAATATATAGGGAAAAACTTTAAAAATCTTCTTCTCAAGAACCACTAAGCCAGAAAAGCTGAGATTTACATGAAAGCTTCCTGACATAATGCAGATTCAAGTTTGTTCAAATCATGGGCTCCGGGGGTTGGATGCCCGGGGCCACAAGGGGGATCAAAGTTTTACATACAAATATATAGTTAAAATCTTTTTCTCAAGAACCACTGAGCCAGAAAAGCTGATTTTTACATGAAAACTTTCTGACATAGTGCAGATTCAAGTTTGTTCAAATCATGCCCCCCGGGGGTAGGATGGGGCCACAAGGGGGGATCAAAGTTTTACATACAAATATATAGGGAAAAACTTTTAAAATCTTCTTCTCAAGAACCACTAAGCCAGAAAAGCTGAGATTTACATGAAAGCTTCCTGACATAATGCAGATTCAAGTTTGTTCATATCATGGGCTCCGGGAGTTGGATGGGGCCACAATAGGGGATCAAAGTTTTACATACAAATATATAGGAAAAATCTTCTTCTCCAGAACTACTGAGCCAGAAAAGCTGATTTTTACATGAAAACTTTCTGACATAGTGCAGATTCAAGTTTGTTCAAATCATGGCTCCCGGGGGTAGGATGGGGTCACAAGTGGGGGGGGGGGTCAAAGTTTTACATACAAATATAGGAAAGAGCTTTAAAAATCTTCTTCTCAAGAACCATTGGGCCAAAGAAGTTGACATTTACATGAAAGCTTTCTGACATAGTGTAGATTCAAGTTTGCAAAGGGTAGTTTGGGCCATAATAGGGACTAAGGTTTTACATGCAAATATATATGGAAAGTCTTCAGATATGGGCCAAGGTGACTCAGGTGAGCGATGAGGCCCATGGGCCTCTTGTTTTAATATCAAAAGTAAGTCAAACTTCCAGATCAAGGTTACAAGGTGAAACACCAAAGTATAGCAATATTGCTATAAGGAATGTATGTCAAAAATATGAATTCCTTACCTTAAATAGTTCAGGAGATATCGATTAGGTCAGGTTTTAAGATCAAATACGATTGAATCACAAAGTCTTGTCATAAAGAATCTATATACAAAATATGAAAGCCCAACCTTGAATAGTTCGGAAGATATTTAACAGGTTACGTAATCTTAATTAAGTTAACTTTCAAGGTCATAGTATTGATAAAAGGGTTGATAGATTGAATATTGTTTTACGTCCCTCTTGAGAATATTACACTCACATGGAGACGTCACCACTGCCGGTGAATATCTCCTCGTTGATAGTGAAATGATCGTTCATTTGAACACACTTGAATTCCCTTTACCCATGGATGATTTCATTTATTTGTACCAAGTTTGATTGAAATTCTGGAGAAGGAAATGAAAAATTTACAGACAGACACACATCAGAATAGCTCATACAATTGAGCTTTCAGCTCAGGTGAGCTAATAAATTCTTGGAACACGTATCGATCTATTTACCTAAAGGTAACTTTCGTTTTCCTTTTCTGAGAACTACCAGCCAAGCTTTTTTAGAAAATACCGAATGATTGAAGACTTTAAATTTTCCAAAAATACATTAATTTATTGATCGGGTATAGGCATTTACTTCGTGACGTCGCTGTATCAGGTACGGACTGACAGCGGAAAATAATGAATTTAAAAAGCAATAATAGAAGGTTCTCGTGCATGCTTTCATGATCTGTGCTATTCTGTTGTCTTGCATACTTCGATTGTAAACAATTTATCATTCGAAATAGGACTATTTCACGTTAACCATGCAAAGATAAATCTATACCTGGCTAAGATACTACAAGAATTCCAGGAAGGAAATTTCGATTATTGCTAACAAAATACTATAATATCGTGACATTTTGCTTGATCGAGCATGTAAATATCACTAGTTGATTAGCAGTATGGTTTCAGTAAAAGTGAGTTTGAATGACCCTACTATGCCATTCTCTCGGTGTGATTTGTCACTGAGAACAAATGTAAAACGTATTTCATCAACATCTATGAGAGGCCTCACCCAAATATTTGCACTCTCGATCAGGCTATTAGAGGTGGGTATTGTGGAAACGAATATTAAACACGGTGCAAACCTCCGTGTGTAGAGATATAGAGGGTCACGGGTAGTATGAAACACGGTATTCAATTTTGAAATGGGAAGATAACTTACTGCACAAATTTACATTGAAAAGAAAACACGATTTTCATACTTTAGAACGGTGAATGTAAATTTATTCATTGACTACATGCATGTATATATGAGAAACGGGCCCTATATATATATATATATATATATATATATATATATATATACATGTATAATCCAGAAAGCGCTACTGGTTTGAATATATTTTGGAACTGCATATTTTCCTGCTTTTTATTTAATTATTTTGACTGTGATATCAATTCTTTCTATTTGGATTATATATACTACATGTGTATGTATATATATATATATATATATATATATATATATATATATATATATATATATGTATCGTCATGTTACCATAACATGTTACATAGAAAACCAAAATGTGGTAAAAAGAACTACACGCTAGCACTAAAACTAAACTACAAAGGCTAGGAAAATACTGGGCGTCTACATATTGAAATCGTAAGGTTTTTCGCGGAGCTATAAACTCAATGATATTCTAGTTCATCGTTTTCTGTGTAAACATTTTACAGTCTTAAGACGAATTTTTATAGCTCCGTGAAAAACCTGACAAATTTCAGTAACTTGGGGCTATTACGAACTTCAGCTAATGAATTTGGGCAAGAAATTCAACCCAATGTCGCACATTTTATGCAATTGCTTGTTGCAATACACAAACATTCTGTTTAGTGATGCATTACACAAACTATATGGAATTGTAAAATTTTCAGGTCGAGACTGAAGAATATTTACACAGAAACGATGAACTAGTCTCTCGCTGAGAACAGACGTGTTTTTATAGCTCCGAGAAAAACCCTTTGAAGTTTAGTTTTAGTGCTAGCATGTCTTGGTTTTTATTATATTAATTCGGCTTTCAATTCAATGTAAATATTCTGTTGTTCTGAAGAGGGGTCGTCCCGAAAACTTGACAACGCTATATAGTATGTGTCATGCATTATGTGTATTGCAAACAAGCAATTACATAAAGTACATTAAATATCATTTCAAATCAGAATTTTAACTCCAGTTCATAAACTGGAATCCGTAATACAAGTAACGGAACGCTGTGTAACACTGCCTATCATCACGCCCAATGTGACCGGCGCCATTAAATACACACCATGGTAAAATAGCATAAGTCATGACATTAATCTTCAGTCGAACTCCATTGTTATGTGAACAATTCCTAATTTCGTCACATTTCTTTTAACTAGAATGACTAAATTCAACGTTAAGATTTAAAACTTACACGATTAGATTAATAGTTATTGAGTAAATACAAACAGAGATCGCCATACTACATGAAAGCTAAACAGTGATCAATGAAAGGTGAAGATAACGATGAACAGTTATTAATCTCATAAATCCTATAAGGAATACAAAATAGAGAGTTGGGCAAACACTGGATATCCCAGAGGTGGGATCAGGTGCCGAGGAGGAATAAACATCCCCTGTCGACCGGTCACATCCGCCGTGAGCCCTATATCATGATAAAGTAAACGGAGATATCCGTAGTCAAAATCAGTGTGGCAAGAATCCCTGTAACATCACCTTGTTTGTCAGTAGCCTTCCTAGATTTAAAAACCGATCGCCATATCGGTCATACGATGTTATAACCCGATGTGAGTTTCATTTCTGTTAGGCGGACAGAAAGTCACAAAACACAAAGCCACAGGACAAGTCACAAGAATGACTTTGTTTATGCTACATTTAGCACTTTCAATTCATTATTAAATATAGAAAAACACCAACCTAATTCATATTTTACAATAAATATTATATAAGTAATAAAGATTTGATTATAATTACATGTAAAAGTTTAATAATTCTCATAGAAAATATATCATTTTACATATGTATTTTCTTGAACTTTACAAAAAAGAACATATATTATTTTCCAATTTATATAAAAATCTATATTTTCTTATCAACTTTGACTTCTTTGTCCTGTGACATTATGTCCCACTTTCATAAAATTTCTAATTGTGACTTTTTTGTCCATGGTCATTTTGTCTGTGACTTTCTGTCCTACATTCGAGGATTTATTACAGTGTACCTCCATCTTAGGGCTATCTATGTCATTCAACTTTATACAACCCATTTGCATTCTCTGTATTGTTTTTTTTTTTTATTTTTTATCAGATTGCATTTACGCTCTTATTTGTGCATAGAGGACCACACACACCTCGTTGTCTCTAATTTAGGCAAGCATACATGTAGGTTTGTTTTCTGGCATGACATAGGTTACACTGTAAAATTGTACTAAATAGAAAATTCAAGGTTTTGTAGGGCCTAGTTGAAATTGAATGCGTTGATAATTAGCAATTTGTAAATATGATACAAAACGTACATTACATGTATGTATATACATTATTTAACTGTATAAATTTCGGGGTAGGGTTTTTGTTAGAAATCGTTTGCCCTGCCCCGTTATCAATATACATGTACCAACTAAAATTAAATTCAGTGCATACTGTACTTTCTTTTTCATTTACGATTTCCAAGAATTGTCAGCTACGTTATCGAGTGATTGCAGACTATCGATTGCGGTCATGTCGCGAGGACGATATTAGGCCGCATAAAGAATACATTCACTACACTGTCACGTTTTACAAAAGTGCAATTGTTTGCTTTGTTTGTATAGAAGGCAGTACTCTCTTTTGGATCATTAAAGCTTCAACGTTTTAAACTTCATAAGCAACAAAGGAACTACGTGGGGAAAATAGTTTTTATGACCCTGAAATTTTAGCATTTTTATATTGTTTTTGTCCTGTCTGTCATTCTGTAATTGTCATTCTGTCTGAAACTTTAACCTTGCTAATAACTTTGAACAGTAAGTGATAGAGCATCGATATTTCACATGAGTGTTCCTTGTGACAAGATCTTTCCGTACTAAACCTCTTGACCTACTTCTAAAAAAAATGACATTGATCATAATTTCTAAATAAATATTAGAGCTTTAATATTACACATGAGCATTTCTTGTAACAAGATCTTTCTACTGGTACCAAGATATTTGTCCTTGTGACCTTGGCCATCTTCGGAATTGGCCATTATCGGGGGCATTTGCGTTTCATAACACATCTTGTTGATTTCTCTGAAATCCATTTACATATTGTGGTCAATATTCTTCGTGAAAATATTTATTTTAGTTTGGATCATGAAGAGAAATGACCGTGGGGGATTAATAATCGTAAATCCATGATTCATTATCATATCAAAATTATAATACTAGTTTCGTATATATCACCTAATGAACAACAAATCTTTATGAAACACAAAATAAGTTATTTAAATGCTATTCTAAATTAGGACCAAACCATACTATTTTATTTGCAATAATATTAATAGATATTTTATAATTTTACTGTTAGTTTATTTAAAACGTAGACATAAACCCAGGCAAACAATTAAATAATTTTCTAGTATCTATAACAAACCAATTTATATAAAATTTATTTCCACTTTTTTTTGTGCGCTATGCTCGACCAGACTTGATATTTTCGTGTTCACGCGAGAGTTGACACATCATGCACGGGGCACAGCAACAGACCATGGAGGAATCATCCATAATACTCCCCTACAACGAACAGTCAACAGTTACTCTACAGTCAAGAAACAACGTATTCACAAAAAAGTTTGAATTAAGGAATTAAAAATTCAATTATTATATGCCCCACGAAAAAGTATCCGTAAATTCAAGAAAAGTAAATTCAAAATGCCTGCTTAAGAATAGCAAAGAGTAATTCATGACTAAGATTTACCATGATATTATTCTCAGCTCGCATCTTGACCCGAAGAGCTAAAAGCCAGGTATTTCCCGGTAAACAGATCGGCAGGCAGCAGGACTCGCCGAGTTTGTCTGACAAATAGCAGGGGTAGCAACACCCTCCACAAAGACACACGCCACAACCTGTTACATATAACATCCGGGGAGTTACGATGAGAGGACACTACTGGCAAGAAGGCGAGAGATGTGTGTAGATGCAGGGAAACCTATGCCCTTACAGTACGCATGACGTTTTACATACATATATGTATAATAATACTCAATATACCTGTAGATGGTAGGTATAAGACATGTATTTAAAACAATGTGTCTCCCTTTCATTTTTACATCCGATTTTCGCTAATTCTCCCTTAATTCAATTTATATGATCTTCGTCAAATTTTCAATTAAGTTTTGATTTAGATAGAAGTTTTTTCTACCCCAAAAATTGGATTGCATTGCATAGACCCTTTAAATTATTACAACTAATAGGATATATGGAACGTTGGGTACTTTAGGGTATGATTTGCACCGAGAGCCTGTTCTTGGTTCTGTCTTCCACTCGTCAGATCTCGGGTAATGATCTTGACAGACAGCAGATTTCTGGATTTCGGTTGATTCAGAATTGAACAGGGCAGATATACTGCTTTATATAGAAAAAGAACTTTATTTCATTTTGTACTTGTATAACCTTATTACTTCACGACAAAAAATAAAATCTAAAGTTACCTTTTTTCATGAGATCAATCGTATTTAAACTTATTCAACTTTTTAGTTTACAAAATGTAAGAGATATGTGTAATTTAGAAAAATGTTGTAAGTTGGCATGTAAAATGAGAAACGATTCTTCACTGTGAGTTATATTAATTAGTTGATAAACTTATTATTTAATCCATATTTATTATTCATTGCACTTATAAACGTGTAGATCTATATACAAACGCTTATACATACTTTCAAGTAGTGATAGCAATATTATACATCTGGTAATGATCTTAACGTTATGACGAAATATCTTATAGTATGCGATATATCTGTATGTAAATGTGTACACTATTTAGTTTGTTGGTGTTCTATGTGCATTATCTGTTGTATCTGATGAACGACTTAATGCAATAACTTTAACTTAACCTGTTGCCTTGTCAGGTGTCGACTTGTCCGATAATTATGTAGACTTGTTAGTTGTATATATAGACTTGTTAGAAAATTATGTTGACAAGTCGATGGCAATGGATATTATTTTGAAATAACTTGGCCTTTTTGGTTCCAAGTTATCTAGATTGTCATTTAATAAGACGACACGAAAATCTGACATATTAACAAATATTATCGTTCCGGTAACAGCGAGTCACGTCGCTTGATCAAGCATGCAAATTTGGGCGAGACTTCTCATACGTTTCGTAGATTTCAATTTTGTTCTCAGTGACCAGTCACATTGAAAGAAATGGTATAGTGTGGTCATCCAAACTCAATTTTATGGAAACCATACGACCAGTCAGTGGATGAATCAAGCTCTATCAAGTGAAATGACAGCTGTTGTTAGAACGATAGTAGGAAGCAATAAAATATCACATTAAATCTTCAAGAACCGACAGACATATTAGCAGGCTTGAATTTCTTTAGAAAATCTTCAACTTAAGTTTAAAAGTTTCTTTTATTTGAACGGTCAAATTTTTTTGTAAAATTTCAGACAAAAGTCCAAAAGACTAAGATACTCTGTACAAATGAATGTATGTATATGATATATAAATGAAAGAACGTACAGGATGACATGTCAGAGAAACAGCCAAAGGCTCCAGTACTCCATGTACGTGCCGGGGGTCGAACAAAGCGCTCTATTTGTTGGTTTACCACCACAGTAGTGTTCGATTGGTGTGCTTGCTGAAAAAAAAATGTATCTTGTTTGATTTCATCACTAGCTAGACCTGATTAGTGGTACTGTGTTGCATCATCATGCATTAATGATATCAATCCCACGCCTGTCAGTGCTTTATAGACTATTTTCTTGTGTTAATTGTCAGGAGACTTCATTTAAGTTACTGTTAAACATGTATACATCTGTCGCGGTAGCTCAGTGGTAGAGCCGTTGAGGTCGTGAATTCGAGTCCCGCTCATGGCATGGCAGCGTCAAACTTAAGATTAAACAATATGTAAGCAATATGTTCCTTCTCTAAACGCTCGGCATTTAAAAGTGAGAATCATCGGTCTTTTGGATATGTCATTACAAAAAGAGGTCCAGTGTCGCGACAGGCGTTGATACGTGAAAGAACCTGAGTGTTAAGTATAGGTTTGCATTTGTAGCTGGTGATGTTTTGATATGAGT
Organism: Ostrea edulis; assembly: GCF_947568905.1. Taxonomy (NCBI): domain Eukaryota; kingdom Metazoa; phylum Mollusca; class Bivalvia; order Ostreida; family Ostreidae; genus Ostrea; species Ostrea edulis. Next base: position 104,211,753 of record NC_079164.1, read on the forward strand.
GAAAAATTCTCCAAGAGACATAAAACAAACAAAAACAAACGGCATGCACATTATCATATCAAATGTGGAAATTATTCGGAACATATTTGTTTTTACGGTGGAATATATAAGTACTTCGTTACTAGCTTGAAAATACGGATGTATATTTAATTGCTGTTATAAAATTTAGAAATTCCTTTCAAAATTAAGGATTATCTCCCTCATGCATAGCTCTTATCCTTGGACGAATTTGGTTCCACTTGTTTGGCACGCTGTTTTTTGCTATATTTAGATCTAAAACTTCATAGTTATTTCGGATTTCAAACATTTCGGTTGAGCATCACTGAAGAGACATTATTTGTCGAAATGCGCATCTGGTGCATCAAAATTGGTACCTTATAAGTTTTACATGTATGTGAATTATTAATAAAAGTAAACGAAGACAATTTTATCTGCTTTTCTTTGGTAAAAATGTTTTCATAATGAACATTGCAGGGAATTTTTCTTAGAAATCAAATGTCATAGACTTTGTACCCACCTGCAATTTTTTACGTAAGAATAATTCTGAAATGGAAAATCACGATTGATTACAATAAGATACATTATAGACTTTCGGCAGACAAACCTGTAAAGGTGGAGGTTGGCCCATTGGCTGCTGAGAAACCGGAGCAACGTGGTTGTACCCGTGTGCTGGAGGGGGATTCGGCTGCTGAGAAACCGGAGCAATCTGGTTGTACTGGAATGCTGAAGGGGGATTCAGCTGCTGACTGTTGGGTTCTGCCGAAAATAATTTAATCTTGGATCTTTTATAATCATATAAATTTATTTCTTTACGTTTTACATTTCGTCAATTTTCGTTATTTTCCGTAAATACATTTCGGGGGTTTCCGAGCTAATGCACGAGCGCTTTTGAGCTTAGTATATATACTACTACTGGTCAGTTTTCGGGCAGTGCGAAGTTCGATACAAGCAACAAAGGTCGCTTTTGTATTTCTGTGCCGTAGCCTTCCCTCCCACTCAGTTCATTTTCAGTTTTGAATTTCAAATGCTTTCATTTGTGCATTTTCAGCTTTGTCGATTTGATGTATGCTTATTAAAAGCGATCTTGTAACGAACGCAACCAACCTATTCACTTTTTCTGTTTTGTTTTGTTATCAAATAGTAAAGAAAAAATTTATTTTCGGACGAGAAAATAACTTGCATTTTTGTTGTTGAGATATTTATCTTGAAACAAATAAAAATTCAGATTAAAAATTTCCACTTCTAAAATGTTTGCAACTATCTTTATGTCATTTTTCTCAAATTATAGAGTTGACTAAAAAAAAATGCTCTTACCAAATTTGTCATCTCCGTCCATTTTCACAAAAAGTTTTAAAGGAAGATCGTCGTGTAAATTTTTTCAATTGAAATTATACTTGCCAATTTTCTTCTAAATATATTCTTTGAATCTTTATGAATATATATAAAGTACAACTGCTATAGAAATAACTATGCAAACCAGAAAATCTCTTTTGTCAATTACAATGAGGATTTTAAATCAACCAATGCGAAGTGGGTGTCTCGAATTTTGGTTGCCTATACTTTGGTAGCATTTAACATGTTTAAACACATTTTAAAGGTTTGAATGCATGCACTTCAAAGGTCCGAGAGTTTTAAATTACACTGGAATACGGAGTGCTCAAAAATGCTTGATTTATGTATGCTACAACAAAATCTGTGTAATCGCGACAGCAAGACAGAGAGAGGTGGATTATTTCTGGGGTCCTGTTCGTTAACCTTAATTTTGGAAATTGTTCATCATTAATAAACATTCAAGAAATTGTTAAAATGTCTTGTCATATTTCTGCCACCACTTAACACATGCTTAATCCGACTTATTTATGATTGGTAACGTGGGAAGGCGGGCAGAATGGCTGTGTTTTAGCTTTCATATTTAATACGACCATTTCTTAAGACACGATCTTTCTACTGGTACCAATATATTTGTCATTGTGACTTTGGCCATCTTTGGACTTGGCCATTATCGGGGGCATTTGTTTTTCACAAACACATCTTGTTTGCGAAGTGTTCATTTATTTTCACATAGGCTATTTTAAGGAGTAGTGTACATCCCGTGGGGATCCAGGTTAGAATAGGTCCTCAGTACTCCATGCTTGTTGAAAGATGCGACTAATTGGGGCGGTCCTTTGGATGAGACCGCAAAAACCGAGGCCCCGCGCCACAGAAGGTGTCACACGATAAAGATCCCTCCCCGCTAAAAGGCCATAAGCGCTGACCATATGCCTAAATTTTGCAGCCCTTCACCGGCAATGGTGACGTCTCCGTATCATGGGAAAATTATCTAGAGGGACGTTAAAAATATACAACCAATCAACCAACCAACCACATTCATTTCCGCATAGGCTGTGTAAACAGTTGTGCGGAAATATAGTTCGTTGATCAGATATACAATTTAGTAATACGGGGTTTTCACTTACGCAAAAATCTGTGTCCTAGACGCTGAAAATTCATTTAGGACGTAAGAATGTCTCAGATGAGAGTAAAAATAAGGATAAAATCCATTTTCCTCCAAGCCCTCTTATTTGTGTATGAATTCTATCTATGAGACACGATCTTTCTACTATGATCTATGACTGTAACTTACTGTCTTGAAGGTAGTATTAATTTGTATGGATCTTATAACTTGGAGACAATGCTGGTTAATGATCAAACTTATGATCTGTAAGGATATTTATGAGAGATATTGAAAAAATAAATGACTTGGAGATACAGAAACAAAAACATGGAACATTTTTGTACTATATTACTTTTGAAGATCTCAAATTTGAACTTGGAGATTGATAAAATATATAAATATACAATACATTTACTAAATTAATCACTTGAGATATATATTTTTGTTTATAAATGACTTTGGAGATGTGTATAAATGAATTGATTCTTATTCAATTAGTGATAAGTGGGATAAAGATTATATACATGGAAACCTTAAATGGGGGTCTATTTACTTTATAAGATAGTAAATAGGTCCCCGGGTGATATATTTCATAAGCAAGTTATCAACGCGGAAACCGACTACCTGTACTTTTAGTACTTTGATTTAGATATATAGGATTGCGAATCTGTATGTTTGAAGGGCAATTTCAACGCTAGAGTGAGTATGTTACCCGACCGGTTTTCTGTTGATGAACTTAATACAATGAATACATAAATGTGAGAATATTTTTCAAACAGATATTGAGACCAGAACAGTCATATTTAATAATTTGCATATTCACTTCAACAAGAAAGGAAAGGAAGTTCATCTGAATAATTTTGGGTGCAAGTTGATTGATTTATGCAAAATAAATGATATTTGTATTGTAAATGGGCATTGATAAATCCGTTTGGAGTTTAACATGTAAAACTGTCGCACAGTGGCTAAGCGTCTATCCTCGCTAGGACACATAATTATGTTTGAGGTTATGAAAAATTTTGCTATCGTTGATTTTTGTAACATGTATACTTTAAGAAACTTTCTATACAACCTATCTTTGATAGAGTACACGGATACCATTGAAACGCAGTCGAACCAAGCAAAAGACTCTCCAAAAATATAACACACACTGTATCTAATTTAAGGACCTGTAGAAAACGAATTGAATATTTTGACCAACACTGTATAAATTGGAAGCATTTGTAAAACGACTGCTAATGACGTTACTTAATTGTTATGATGTATTTTTAAGTATAGCTGAATCTAAATTTGGTTTGAGTAGAAAGTAAAATAGTATCACAAACCCTGGTTCATTAGAGTGTAGAGGAAGAATTTTCATTTAGCAAGAAATTACACAATAAACAAGGTATTTTATGAAAATAGAATAAATCTTAATTCTAGAAATATTAGGTTTAAAATAAAATACAGAAAAGAAATTGCCCAGAAGTAAAAATCCCAACGCTCTACAAACTGATGGAAAATTTCAAATGGCCCAAATATGTTGGGAAATGCAGTTGATATTATTGATGTTTGATTTTCTTAAGTTCCACTAGCAGCATAGAAAATATTGATGTCTCGAGCATTTCCTTGGACAGTCACGTATATGATGAGTGTTTAAATATTAGAATTAGCCAAGAGAAGATTTAGCAGCGATTAATGATTTACAAATCAGTAAGGCTGCAGTTATGATCAGGTATTTAATGAATACATATCTTCAACTGTTTCTATATTTTTGCCAGTACTTGCAATATTCCATTTGATCTTTGACAGCGGAATCATACCTGATGAATGGTTTACAGGTACACGTATTATTACACCGATTTTCAAAAACAAAGGTGATCTAACGAAACCAGAAAACTACCGCCCCGTAGCTTAGTGGTCGTGGTAAAACATCGCACGTCCATTATGTTTAGATAGTTAGGGTTGTAAGTTGAGAAGTGAAAGTCAGACAGGGTTTAGGAAATCTACTCTAGATAATATATCAATTCTGCACTTGTTGACAAATATGGTGGTGCTTACCAAAAGGAAACTTTTGATTTTAAGCAGGGTTTCGACCCTGTGCGGAGAAATGGACTTTGGTACAAAATAATGATAAATGGTATTAATGGCAAATGTTTTACATTTATAAAGAATATCATGGAGTTAAATCTAAGGTAACTTTAAATAGTAATTCAATTGAGTGTTTTGATTGTAACATCAGTGTACGTCAAGGTGAAAATTTATCACCTATTTTGTTCTCATTGTATACCAATGATTTGGAATAGTTTCATGCTATTAACAATGCAAAGGGTCTTACAATTAATTCGGGTGTCTCAAATTCTATTTAAAAAAACCAAACAAACAGGTTTTACTTTATTTAAGACTTTATTCTATGGTGACGATACAGCTATTATTTTTTAAATTTAAGTCGTCTGAAGGTTTGCATTATGCTCTTAATTCTTAATGAGTTCCATTCTTACTGCATTCAATAGAAAGCGAATATCAGTGTACATGAAACTTACATTCTGATTTTCTCAATGGGCCCATGTGCAAAAGATAGTAGTTTTTTTTTTTACCTTAATAATCAAGTGATTGAAATTTAAAAATAATTTAAATACCTCGGCGTATCATTCTCCAAGTCAGGGTAATACGAAAATTGGACAATTTAATTTGCCGATAGAAGGTCAACCTGATTTGTACGATCAGGATGTACTTTAAGTTTATATGGTTTAGGGATATTTTAATTCGAAAAGTTGAGATGCAAGTTATGGAGAAACAGGTTCCCCTCTGTCATTTCAAGAATGATATAGCAGTGGGGTAGTTTCATTTATCATAGCAGTTTTGTACTAAAAATTGTAAAAATCTTTAGCGTTTATGTATCAAGAAAATTCTTTGCAGAAGTTATTGCGGATGTTGGGGGGGGGGGGTGTGTTAAAATGGGGATGTTTTGGCCAGCTCGACCTTGACGTCTGTCGACCCGCGATCGACAAATAATAGGCTGGATCAATGAATACAAAATACTCTGTCTGTTGTGCCGGTAAAATAAAATTAAGTTTGGTTAATAAAACACCCAATCTGATTAAAATAAGACCATTACTCCACTCTGACTCCAGTAATATTATAGGTATGTCTCTATAAGACTTTCGCCTATAATAGATCAAGTAAATGGAATAGATGATTTCATTTGAACATTACTTTAATAATGAGTTAGGTCAATATTCCCACCTTGTAGCCAATTATGGTCTGATGCTACTAGAATTTTTCCGTGTTTTGTAGTATTGCGGGAAAATATTGTATGTAAGTGGGCGGGGTCATAGCTAGGATGACCAATGGGATTGGAATATTTGTTTTGATTTGAGTTTTGGTTATTCTAAGCCTGCGCTTCGCACGAAACACACGAGTTTCAATTTTAGAAAAGGGAAATGGAGTCCCAGCAAAATGTGTAAATGGATATTCTATTTTCTACAGTTTCAGATCTAATGAACTCTAAATCACCTTCTCTAGAGGAGAACAAAGCACAGTTAAAATCTAACAAGCCAAACTTGCCATAAAGCATGCTTGGGTAAAGAGGATTCAAGTTTGTTCAAATGAAGTTTCACGCCCTTTTTATACGTCGTCCGTCTGTCCGTCCCCTGTAGGCCAAATACAAAATGAAACCAACTTGGTACATTTGATCACCATGATGAGAGAAAGATGCATACATTTTCTCAAGGTCAGAGATCAAAGGTCAATGAAAGGTAAAGATAACGAACAGTGATCAATCTCATAACTCCTATAAGCAATACAAAATAAAGAGTTGGGTAAACACGAACCCCTGGACACACCAGAGGTGGGATCAGGTGCCTACTCCTCCTAGACACCCCCTGTCAACCGGTCGCACAAGAACGGCCTAACAATTGGTATGAAACACGTCAGACAGCATTTAACCCAATCATAGGTTGTATTGGCAAACAAGATCGTTATGAAGACTGAAGAATTTGCGAGATGCTGACTTTAAACGAGACTGTTTGAACCCCTGCACCATCAACTTGTTTGTCAGTAGCCTGCCTCGATTCAAAAAGTGACCATACACAGAACAAGCTCTTGCATATCGAATCAATTGAGAAATATAAACACCATATACAGGTGATAATGGAATATTGCTACATAAATGTGGGAAGTTGACGATGGAGAAGCTGAAATCATCCCGTATGTCATCAAGTTGAGTTGTTAGTGTACAGTTAATATCTACTTTCGATAAAATATCTAAGTATGAAGCAGAAGTCAATGTAGTAATATCAATTAGTAGGAAAACTTTGTAGGCAGGATACAGACCGAACCGTAAACTTCAGGATCTTACATCTTGGTACATTAGATCACCATAGTGAGAGGAAGATGCCTATTATTTTGCAAGGTCAGAGATCAAAGATGAAGGCTGTAGTACATGTATCACATAATAGGAAAACTTTATAGGCAGGATACAGAACTGTAAGGTCCAGGATCATACAACTTGGTACATTTGATCCGCATGATAAGAGGAAAATGTCTATTGTTTCTCAAGGTCAGAGGTCAAGGTTGTAGTATCACTTAGTAGGGAAACTTTGTAGGCAGGATACAGTTTGAACTGTATGCCCTAGGATCTTACAACTTGGTACATTTGATAACCATGATAAGAGGAAGATGTTTTTCAAGGTCAAAGGTCAAGGTCGTAGTATCAGTTAGTAGGAAAACCTTGTAGGTAGAATACAGACGAAATTATTGGACCTTGGTTCGTCAAACTAAGTGCACATAGTTCTTATACCAAGTGGAGGATACCTACTGTGTCTCAAGGTCAAGGTCATATTATCACTTAGTAGAAAAACCTTGTTTATGTTACGGATACAGATATTGTCCTGAACTTCCTCTCAGAAGAATAGATGTTCAGTTTGCATTTCAGCAAAAAAATTCTTCTCAAGAATCACTGGACCAATTTCAAACAAACTTCTCACAAATCATCCTTACCGCGGTAGGTAAAGGGGATTGAAATTTGTTCAAGTGAAGATCCATGTTCTCTCCAAAGGGGGAAAAATCAAGACAATGCAAAAATAGGGTGGGGTCATTTAAATATTTTGGTCTCAAGAACCACTGCGCCAGAAAAGTTGAAACTTACAGGAAAGCTTCCTGACATAGTGTAGATTCCAGTGTGTTCAAATCGTGCCCCTGGGGTAGGATAGGGCCACATACTCAGAATAATATGCTAGCATTTCCAGGTAATACAGATTCAAGTTTGTTGTACCCAGGGTAGAGTGGGGCCACAATAGAAGAAATCTGTGAAAATATTACAGCAGGGCCAGGAATACTCATATTAATATGCAAACATCTCCAGGTAGTGCAGATTGAAGTGTGTTCAAATCATGCCCTCCCCAGGGGGGGGGGGGGTAGGATGGGGCCACAATTGGCGATCAAAATATTCCATGGGAATAAATAGGATAAATCTTTAAAAAATCTTTTTCTCAAGAATTTTTCAAGAAGACCAGGACCATGATTATTCATATCAAACATTCCCATGATTATTCATATCAAACATTCCCATGATTATTCATATCAAACATTCCCATGATTATTCATATCAAACATTCCCATGATTATTCATATCAAACATTCCCATGTAGTGCAGATTCAAAATTATCAAACATTCCCATGTAGTGCAGATTCAAAATTATCAAACATTCCCATGTAGTGCAGATTCAAAAATATCAAACATTCCCATGTAGTGCAGATTCAAAAATATCAAACATTCCCATGTAGTGCAGATTCAAAATTATCAAACATTCCCATGTAGTGCAGATTCAAAAATATCAAACATTCCCATGTAGTGCAGATTCAAAATTATCAAACATTCCCATGTAGTGCAGATTCAAAAATATCAAACATTCCCATGTAGTGCAGATTCAAAAATATCAAACATTCCCATGTAGTGCAGATTCAAAATTATCAAACATTCCCATGTAGTGCAGATTCAAAAATATCAAACATTCCCATGTAGTGCAGATTCAAAATTATCAAACATTCCCATGTAGTGCAGATTCAAAAATATCAAACATTCCCATGTAGTGCAGATTCAAAAATATCAAACATTCCCATGTAGTGCAGATTCAAAATTCAATTCCCGGGATAAAGTAAGGCCACAATGGGGCACCAAAGTTTTATATGGGAATATATCTAGATAAAAAAAAACTTTTAAAATTTTCTTGAAAACAACAGGGCCATAATCAGTCATATAAATATGCAAGCATTCCCACTGGCAGGTAGTGCATATTAAAGTTTATTCAAATCATGACACCTGGGGGTCGCATGGGGTCCTAATAGGTGATCAAAGTTGCATATTGAAATATATAGGGAAACCTCTTTAAATAGAACTGAATTTTCTCCACAAGAACAGCAGGTTAATGATTAGTCATATTGATATGCAAGCATCTTCAAGTAGTGTAAATATAAGTTTGTTTAATTCAAGGGTCCCCAAAGTAGGGTGGGGATAATAGGAGATCAAAGTCCGATATGGGAATATACAGGAAATTAAAACAATTATTTTCAAGATTACCAGGACAATACTAAATCATATCAATGCAAATGTTTTTAAGTTGTGTTGATATTATTAATTTTTTTTTATATGTCCTCATGACTAAAATCAGGGCATATAGTTTGTTTTTCCTGTGTGTCTGAAACTTGAACCATGCTCATAACCTTTGAATGGTGAGCGATAAAATACGGAAGCGTATTGCTGCCAATTGATATCATTTTTCTTTTTGCTATGTCATACGTACGAGATACCAAGTCGTTATTACGAAATAATATGTCGTACGTACGATATACTAAGTGGTACGAACGTCGTAATTACGAAATAATAAGTCGTATAAACGACATATACGAAGTCTTACATACGACATAATAAGTCGTTATAACGAGATAATAAGTTGTATTTACGAGATGATTTATGTTAGTCGTAAGAACGACATAATAAGTCGTAAGAACGAGGTAAAAGCTGCAAACGAGGAATTAATTTATACGGCTCTCATATTTCATATTTTTATTTCTTGTGACAAAACCTTTGTTTTGGTATCAAATGTTTTGATTTTGTAACTTGACCTTTGAGTCTGACGTACTTTTGAGAAAACCTAAATCTCCTGAACAATTTAAGGTAGGACTTTCATATTTAGTACATGTATATAGATTCCTTATGACAAGAAATTTCATTTGATGCCATGATGTTTGATGATGTGACCTTGAAGTTTGACACAGATTTTAAAACCTTTACAGAAACTTTAACCTTGCTCTAACTTTTGAATGGTGAGTGATACATCTTTCATATTCCATGTATGTATTCCTTGTGACAAGACCAAGTAATCCCATCAGAACTATTTAAGATGGGTCTTTCATATTTTGTATATAGATTTCTTATGGTCAGACCCTACACTTCATACTATTATTTTTCATCTTGTGATATTGTATCATAGTTATATCCCCCTGACACTATGGGGCTACGTTGGGGCCAAAATATGGGATCACAAATGTTTGTGGGAATACAGATGGCAAAATTCTTTAAAATCATAATAGCTGAACAACAGCAGGGCCACGGTGACGCATATGAGCGATGTGACCCATGGGCCTCTTTACGCTTAAAGAACCATTTGCATAAGTGGAAGGAGAAATGTTATAGAAAATGGTGATGAAATACCCATTTAAGTGCGTTGCATCAAGTGATTATTTAATCAACATCTGCCATAGATAACGTTAGTATTGCGTTCAAAGAAATTGAAAAGGTTGCGTAACACAGGTAACCGACATCCATTGGCAGACAAACCATTGACCGTGGTGTTTAACAGAGCAGGTAAACCTTGTCTGGTCTTAGATAGCAGGAACATCAATAGATGCATTCATGAATTTGTATTAAGAATGGAGTGTATAAGAACTGTTAGAAATGTTTTAACACGGGAATGGTGATAGTTTTTGTTTACTTTCGATCTAAAGTCCGCATATCATCATATCGAATTTTTTTAAGAATGCGGAACATATTGAGGTTTCCATTGGAGAGGCTAATTAAAATATCAATATGTGTTTAACGTATTACCAATTGGTATTTCGTCTGCAGCTTTTATTTTTTCAAAAGTTTTGAGAAAAGTCATACAGTATTGGGGAAGTTTAAGATGCAAGATAGTATATATTAGAAGGATCAAAACGTTTCACAAAAGCAACGTCTAAGCTTTACTTACTTTTCATACAATCATTGCCGTATTACTCATCGATTGGCTGTTCATTTCCTTGAATATCATACACAGTACCCAACAAAATAATGCTGATGCTTTGAGCATCAAATCGGCCGCTAAAAATTCAAATATTCTAAGCTATTGCCAAGGAAATACATATACATGTAGAGATCCATTTATTTTTTCATGAAGAAATTGAATCACAGTACACATGACTGAAAAAAATAATGAATATGATAACAAAATATATGAGTCCATCCCCGATGAACACTATATTTGATGTCAAATTGAGAGAGATATAAATTTATCATTTCCTTGTATCCCCAAACCTTTCTGTATAGAAATATGTATATCACCCAAGTCTTCATATGCTAGACACAGCGTTATCAAACATGATTGGATAAAGTTTAAAAACTGAAACATTATTTATTCCCAAATTAGACTGCAGCATGTGTACTTGAAAATTCTATTAGTTTTACGCCAGATGATTTCATTATGAAAATGTCGTCCTTTCTGACATTTTTGTTTAGTAGTCAAGTTGCAGATTTTATTTGCACTGGGGACCTAAAAGCGACCCACATACCGCTTGCCCCCTCCCCCCTCTCTCTCTCACCACGCCCCTCTTAACGGAAATCCTAGATCTGTCAATGCTTAGATTTGAAGCAATTTGCATTTAATAAGCTAACTAATTAATTTATAAAATGTTCCATCATGCTAATCAATTGAAGCAAACATGAATATTGTTAGATTTTGGGTTTCAATGGATTGCAGAAACCAAACATAGTTCAGAAAGCCAATTAGTTTATAAAAAGAAGACAATGACAAGACATACCTACACCTAGGTCACGTGATGATGGTGATATTATTTGCTGGACTGACTATATGCGGTGCAAGCCTGCCATTCCGATTTGCACATCGCGTTTTTTAAGATAATAGTAACCAAACTATACCTATATATAAACGCATATTTAAACCAAAATAACATTTCGTTTTATAAATTTATTTATCAACAACTGGAGACTCTAAATGCGTTGCTTCTATATTTTACACACTACTTTATAATTATGGGGGTACTTGTTGCAAAAATTCATATAAAATCGTAAATTAATAATATTTGTTTAGTGAAAGGTGAAGATAACGAATAGAGATCAATTTCATAAATTCTATAAGGAATACAAAATTAAGAGTTGGGCAAACCCAAAACCCTGGATATATAAGAGGTGGGATAAGGTGCCTGGGAGGAGTAACCATCCCCTGTTGACCGGTCACACCCGCCACGAGCCCTATATCCTGATCAGATAAACGGAGTAAACTTAGTCAAAATCAGTGAGTAAAGAATGACCCAACACGTCATACAGCATTTGACCCAATGACAGGTTATATTGGCAAACTAGATCGTTATTTTTCAAAATGATGACATAAATGAGACTGTTGAAACCTCTGTAACATCTGTTTAATACTTTAATGATTAACATTTGTTTAATGATGAATGAAAATGAAACGTATTGATGACAGTAATCAAGACTTATATTTAAATATTTTAAACATATTTTATACATGTTATTGATAAGGAAGTATTCTACCGAAATAGTACAAAATGATTTCTCACTTCCCCATATGCACTTTCGAACACAATAACAAACATATCGCCCGCAGCCGATAACACCACCGGTAGGACTGGTCAATATTGAATGGCTGTTTACGAGAATTTTACAACAGCATTGTAAAGAAGACGTGGTCCGTAAATGACTAAACTAAAGCAGTAAAATCTTGAATACAAGAAGGAACCGTTTGAAGTTTTATATTCATCACAATAATTTAATTTACACAAGGTTATCATTTCTTGAACGAGAGATAGGGAACATCAACTGAAAATGTATAAAATAATATATCATTAAAATCTTACTGTTAATGTATAAAATTCAACGGTAATAGTATAATAGTAAGAGTAGAATTTGGATAGAAATTTACATTTTTTTATGCATCTATCTTCAGATTAAACGCCAAAAAGGACATTTTGAGTTTATCGGGAATAACTATGGACGATCTAGACAACACCTTTTTAGCAAGAAAGCTGTGTGAATTCCTCTTTAAACATCTTGCAAGAAATACGTATCTTCATTTAACAAGTGGTGCAAGTTTATCAAAGACAAAAATAAGCTATCCACCCCAGCCACCCAATGCACGTATCTTTATTTAGTATGCATCTTTCAAATTTGGTTGTTCTTACCATGTTGTGTCGAGCTCAATCTATTCCACACCTATTTCTTAGATACTCGGATCCCACAATGCATCCCTTTATGAAGAATTTGTTAGATTTTTCTAAACGTCATAATATACCCAGAGTTATCAGTTAACTTGCTTTAACTTACGATCATGGTGCTTTATGCACTCATTACTCAGGAAGTAGGAAGCTCGCCGACATTGGTGATTTGTCCATGATTTTTTTGGGGTATCTTTTTTTTTTACGTTTCGACAAGCTCTGTAACTCTTGGAATTGTTCTGACATAATGTTTATAGATGGTAGTGCTTATAGATGATGATGTCTATAGATGATAGTGTTTATAGATAATAGTGTTTATAGATGATAGTGCTTATAGATGATAATGTCTGTAGATGCTAGTGTTTATAGATGATAGTGTTTATAGATGATAGTGTCTATAAATGACAGTGTTTATAGATAATAGTGTTTATAAATGATAGTGCTTATAGATGATAATGTCTGTAGATGATAGTGTTTATAGATGATAGTGTCTATAAATGACAGTGTTTATAGGCGTTGGTGTTTATAGATGATTGTGTTTATAGATGATAGTGTTTATAGATGATAGTGTTTATAGATGATAGTGTTTATAGATGATAATGTCTGTAGATGATAGTGTTTATAGATGATAATGTTTATAGATGATAATGTTTATAGATGATAATGTTGATCATGTATGTAGATGATAGTGTTTATAGATGATAGTGTTTATAGATGATAGTGTTTATAGATGATAGTGTTTATAGATGATAGTGTCTATAGATGATAGTGTTTATAGATGGTAGTGTTTATAGATGATAGTGTCTATAGATGATGATGTTTAAATATGATAGTGTCTATAGATGATGATGTTTAAATATGATAGTGTCTATAGATGATAGTGTCTATAGATGATAGTGTTTTATAGATGATAGTGTCTATAGATGATAGTGTTTATAGATGATAGTGTTTATAGATGATAGTGTTTATAGATGATAGTGTTTATAGATGATAGTGTTTTATAGATGATAGTGTCTATAGATGATAGTGTTTATAGATGGTAGTGTTTATAGATGGTAGTGTTTATAGATGATAGTGTTTATAGATGATTACATGAAAGTGTTTATTCGTAAAAGCAACACCAGGGAACGAAATAATACGAGGGCACCATATCCGCACGTCCTGTAAACATGATGAAGCTCTATTTTGTATTAGGATACATTGATTTGATTCTTCTTCAAGCGATTTCCTATTCAAATCATTATGCAATTCAAAGGCTGGAATGAAATTGATCAACAAAAACCGTAGTTATACAGTTATACTCGCATGAAGAAATGCCTAGTTTCAAATGGGCAACGTTCACGTTCTGGCGTTGCTGTGACAGCAGCAATCTCTAATGTTTACAATAAATGGGGGGGGGGGGGCATGGACATTCATCAAATTCCTCAAAGGACGGATACATTATTTTTTAAAACAGTTTGAAAAATCGAATGTCGGTCTCCAAACACCTTGGATAATGTAAGACTATATATAGGGGTTATTGAGTACTATATATCATTATTATGCTTAATTTAGCAACTATTTATCATTTGTTTTATACGACACTATGATAGTTACGTTGTTAATGAATAAGGGAAAAGAGAGGAGGGGAAATTATGCGTTTTACAATAGAACTTACTTGTTAAATGTAAGATCATTCACTCCAATGTAAAATAATGAAAAAAAATGATGCTGAAAATTAAGTCTCAGAATTGTTTTTTAAAATTCATTTATTTTTATAACTGTGCTACAATTTAAGTCTTGCGATTCTGATTTATCTTTTTATGACTAATATTTATCATTGTCTTATGTTTCTGAATCACGAGTCACCAGAGGGACAGACAGATCTGATACAAGACCAGTAATTTTACATGGTTGCTGGTCCTGTCGACTGCAGCGGGTTAAAATGTTACAGTGGCTTCAGCAATGAATGCAAGTATTCTTTCGTTGAAAAGGTTTTTTTTTAATGGAATACAAAAACTTCAGACATAACTCACCTGGATTTTGTTCGTGTTCCATGTTTTCCTCAGTACGGGATATAGGTCTGGGTGTGCAGAAGAACAGCTTAGTGAGGCAGCTCGATGTGACTCAATGATTTCATTAGCAACCGTTTATAAATATGGCAAAACACTTGAATTGATTTACTGGAACATAACTTTAGGGTGCACATGGAATTGTGCAAACAACATTCACCTATGCGAAGTAATCGACAACACGTCTATTTTGGTGCAACGGCTAATTATTGGAAAACATCACACTTTTCATTGCCACTTCCTCTCAGATGTTTTGCCTCGGAAGGCATTTGTAAGTTTTGTTCCATATTTTTCCAAAATTTCTGAGAAAATAAAGATATAAACCAAACGGTACTGGCGATATCTACGATTTTAGTTTTCAGACAAGATAATTTTGATGCAAAGAATCAAATTGGTCGCTAAATTTATTTTAACATTTTTGAACTATTTCCCAATATTTTAAGGCGGCATCTTTCATTTAATCAAAGTACTGATGGGAGTTGATTTTATGTAGATTTGCACCAGATGCTTCTGGGATTGAGGATTATTTAAAAGAAAATACAAAAGTAAAATCAAAATTCAAAAACGTACGCATAAACGTATGTTGTGTCTATAACAATTAACGCGCAATTATCCATGTCTACCTACGTATGGAAAGTGACGATAACGAGAAGTGATCAATCTCATAACTCATATATAGACACTGGTAAGTTAACACATTGTGTAGATTATATTTTACTATTCCAACATATTATATTCTGTACTCTTAAAATTGCTCATTTTTGTCAAAATATATCACTACAATAATATTCTAGCACAAGAACATGTTTGAAAAACTTGTGCGTTAATGCTAATTTTTAAATATTTTTGTACAACTCCTTTTACAGATTGACATGACTTACACAACTCAGATTTTCAATGCTTAAAAAGTGCAAGAACTTGTACTTAAACCTCAGGCAATTACTTAGCCTTTATCTTTAAAACTGTCTATGATCTCAACGTACAGAACTTCGTAAGCATAAGCGACAGTAAAATAGCTACAATTTACTAAAGCTACAAAAATAGCCACGTGGTCTTAATTCTGCACACACGAAAAGGTGAAGATAACGAACAGTGATCAATTTCATAACTCCTAAAAGAATACAAAATTAAGAGGTGGGCAAACCTGCTCCTGTGCATATCAGAGGTTGGATCAGGTGCCTAGGAGGAGTAGGCACCCCCTGTTGACTGGTCACACCCGCCATGAGCCTTATATTTTGATCAATTAAACTCACAGGTGCTTGTGTACAGGACTTCAGGTCCCATTGCCCTCCTTGTATTTTTGAATGGTATTTTTGATAAAATATTAAACTTCAATTTTCTTATTTAAATCGAATACACAAATATCGCATAGAAACCGTTTTTTAAAATGTCATATCATCGATCATAAGAGAAGAATAAGGTGTGAAAATATCTGCACTTCGCTGAGAAATCATATCGAAAGAGCAATTACCAACTGAAAAGAACGGTCGTTCTAAATCAACTGATGATTCTTGGATCCAAGGCATCGCTATTTGGTGCGCAATTTCTTATCGCCGTTCAACTGGATCGTTTTAACCTTACCACTATTCTCTTTAGAGAAGTCGAGAGGCATAGCCTTCCTCTCGTCTAAAGAGAATAACCTTACCACCTACAACGAACGGAAGGTGTGATGTTGATATTTTTTTCTGTCGCGGTCCACTATTTTTAGAACGATAAAATTTCTGAATACCATCAGCTGGACGAAAAGGTAACAGAATATACCAATGATAGTAAAACAACGCTAGTTTCTTGTGTACAAACTGCCGGGTAAGTTTGGGTCTATAGCATGAAAAATAGGGGGGATTTCTCTTTGGTGTCCTGAGCGTCAGAAAATACCAAGGAAAGTGAAAATGGCCATTTAGATTTGGATATGAAAAAATTAGATTTCAAATTTCTGGAAAAATTATCATTGAGCGTTCGCTTCGTAACCGGGAGGTCGTGAGTTCGTAACCGGGAGGTCGTGAGTTCGAGCCCCGCTCGCGTCAAATCTAAGACATAAACATAGATAGTGATTGCTCCTTCACCAAACACTCAGCATTTAGAAGTGAGAATCACGGGTCTTTCGGATATGACCTTAAAAACAGTAATCCCGTGTCGCAGCAGGCGTTAGCACGATAAATAACCCTCACTGCTACGGCCCTGAGGTTTAAGCATAAATCTAAATTTGTGGTACTTCACCTACAGCTGGTGACGTCTGAATATGAGTGAAAAGTTTTTGGCGGGACGTAAAAAAACCAACAATCAATCTTATCATTGTAGACACTGACTTGATTATGATTTGGAGTATAATGGTGTTAATAAAATGTATACTTGAAGGTTAGATCAAAACAGAACAATGTTTCATTATGATCTAAAAGGATATGGGATTGGAAGAGGGTAATTGTTTTTAATAATTGTTATTATCTAAGAAACATGTATTTATGCGATGCATGCACAAGTGCTACTTGATGGCATGATATTTAATTATTCTTATAACATAAAGTTTTGATTATTTTTATTAATTACTCAAATTTACAAAAATTTCATTTTTATGATCGCACATGGAAGGAACTTGATGAAATATTTTGTTTATGTAGAGTCACACCTTTTGAAAAACGAATGTTATGTGGAGCATTGTTAATTTTACGTTCATGGTTTTCTCGGATTTCCATGAAAAATTACGTACCCGACCGTGGAATGCTCTGGAGGTTTTAATCATATTATTTTGTGCAATGTAAGTCTTTCCACAATTGGCTTGGCTATAGTTAAAATGAAAACATGGTATCTTTGGCCAGGTTCAACGCCTTTACTTGGTCTTCGTTCATGTTCATGATTACCGATATCCTCTTACCTTTTTTCGTGAAGCTAATTGTTGATGGCTTTGCATGAAAGACCTCGTCTCGGGATAAATTGTTAACTGCGACATTATATTTTCATCTATTTAGTTCGTAGAAAGAACTAAATTTGTATTTTAAGATGTGATAAATTTAGAAAAACTTTATAGTAAAACTAAACTTTCAGTAAATGATGCATACAGTTATAAAGCTTTTTCATATCATTCAACATGATGAACAGAATATCAAGAAATTAATTTTTTAATTCCCTATTTTAAATTTTTTTTTTTTTACTGAGCAATATTTAGCAATTTTAACTTTACAAATATTATGGGTTTAACTTTCCGTATAAAATAAAGATTACGTGAATCGACAGATAAGTGCATATAGAAGAATGTGATTAATTCTACACAATGAGTAATGTAAAGGTCTAATTAAATATTAATTAATCAGATATCATGGAAACTTACTTCACCTTTATTAATCTAAGGCAATAAAATCATTTATTATATATATTTAGCAAAGGAAAACTAAATTGACATTTTATTCAATACTACTGTATTAAAAATATGTATTTAAAAAAAGACCTGAAATTCTATAATGATAATATTTGATTTAATTTATAACTGAAAGTTTGGAAAAGCTTGAACTCCGTGACTGGTTGTTTTTATTGATTGATTGATGTTTTCCGTCACACTCAACAATTTTTCAGTTATCTGGTGGTGCCCAGTTTTTACTGGTGGAAGAAAGAACCCAGATACAATGTACCTGGGAAGAGACCACCGACCTTCCGAAAGTAAACAGGGAAACTTTCTCACTTATCGGCGCGAGCGGGATTCGAACTCGTGCCGACAGAGGTGAGAGGTTGTTTTAATACTAAAATGATTAAAATGAATTTACTGTCGAGCTCAGAAGTTTTATCATTAAAGCAGCCACTCCAACATTGAATGGATGGCGATTCACGATGTATATTTTCGGTAAAGCATTTGATGTTACTACTACCATTGCCGATCGTTTGATTTCCTGATTGTGGACACGTGGGTATATGTATATTTATCTTTGAATTTGAAAGGTCCACGTGACTGCTATAGAAAATTTCAAAAACACCGGCCCACGCTTTCAGTCCGCGGGGCACCGTTTTTGACCTGTACTGTATGTTATGATCTGCGTGTAGGAATTTTTTAATAGTGTGAAATATCGCTGTTGACATTAGATTGTATTTCTAGTGATATTTTGGTCGTTTTTCAATTTACGTACTCAATTGGCCGACGGTAGAAAAGTCAATTTTACAGAAATTATGCATTTTAACGCGTAATTTGTAAATAGTTTACGAACTATTTGTTGCTAGCGCTGAATCTTACATCTGTTTGTAAAGAAGTGCTAAGGTCCACACCTCCCTGTATAGAGGAGTTGATAAAATGAACTCCCAAAAATGAAAACAGAAGAAACAATTTATGCGTTATCTATATATATATATTATATATTACAACAGGCTTGAGACCCATCCCACCCAGCTTTGTTTGAATAGCAGTCTGAGAACTCTTTTCAAGCTGTGAAGCTATCCAAAGTGGGGATTATGGTCCACCTACAGTTTCAGTCTATGAAAAGATGCAGATCAAGAATCCAGAAAGCACTCACTTCCCTCATCATGTGGTCTTTTGAATGCTGACTTTTCCAAGAATCATAAGATCTCCAAACCCTTACCTACATGTATCATCTGCACAAAGATGGCAGAAAACTTTGCATACAAAGTTTAAATTTTTTAACTGATATAAAAAAAAAAAGTCTTCAAGCATTAACTTAACTAGTTTTATTGAAATGGTCTTCAAATATGGACGGCAATCATTGTAAAGTCATAATGATACATGAATACTTAAGAAAATGAGTAATAAAATGTCATGAACCTCTGCCAAGATCAGCAATTTAACCCCTCCCCACCCTCTTCAGATTTACAATCTGGCTACTTTTATATACTTGTTTCTGGTCATAAGCCCAACCTTTGGCAAACATTTTTAAGAAATCCTAAATAATAAATAATTTATAATCTTGGTGGAAAGGAAAACAAGTGGGGAGACCTTGGCAGAGCTATATATATGTACATGTATATATCACCTCATAATGTTTAACAAGTGTCGAGTGGTCAATGCGACTACGATACCAAAATCATACACATAATCACAGTCTCCAACTCATTGTCTCTGTAAATAAACTATAAAAGTGTAGCATGTGAGAGCCAGATCTAAATTCTCTACATCACTGGGGAAAAAATGTAACCAAATACTGAAATAAATGGATGGTGCAAGTAATACCCTACTTCCAGTGTTTAAAGCTTGCAATGAATTGTAAAACGAGGAGACCTCTTACATATGAGATATATTATAACCATTCTCAGGTACATGTATCTGAAACAAGTATCTGTGTATAATTTTATCATCTGTTGAGGTCTATATGAGATTCTCTATAAGGCAATCCATGAACCAAGTCACTTGTTACTTCATCTTGTGGCAAGGTTTCTTGACACGATTAGGATCAAGGTCTTGTAATGTTCAACATGTCCCTAAATATTGTGTCTCTGTATTTTTTCTCCAGGTCCAACATGTACTTCATGTAATTCGATGCGTGGAATCCAGTGATAGCACTCTCCTACAAGAAATCAAAATCTTAAAATGTCAATGTAAGTGATAATGACAGATTTTCATGAAAAAGTCCAACATTCACAGTACACAAGATATGATGTACAATGATCAAAACAACACACAATGCATTTGCTTTTCGTGACAAAAAGAAGAAAAAAAATATACTGTATACAAAAAACAGCACTCCAACTATTAAAACTACTAAATGAGGAATTTTATGCACAGATCAAAGTATGGTTTTTAAAAATGCTTGAATGAAAAGGCAAGTACGAAATAGTGGCACATACAAAACCTATCATGTGTATCAAACTGATTGCCCATGGTTTTGCTAAGACGGTTTTTGACATGATTCGCCATTAAATTTATCAAGTTTATTGAGATCCATCCAAAGTATAAAATCATATTTTGACTAAATTCTTGGTCTGGGTGTTGTACCTAGTAGAACAGTCACCACACTACAGTCCATCGAGACTATTGGCCTTTTCACTACCAGCATGCAATTTGTTCACTTTAGACGGGGATTTTGCATGGTCGCAGACCAGAATAACAAACATGAGAGATCTCCAAACTGGGTGATACTGTGGTTTAATCATTCTTTTTTATCTGTTGTTTAGTGATTGAGCAAGATCACCAAATTGAGTGATCAACAAAATACGATTTTTCCTCATCAAGAAATTACACAAGAACAAATTTGATGCACATGAAAACGAATGAAACCACAATAGTTTACAAATTCTTACATCACTTAAAATTACTTAGCAATAAGGCACATTTAAAACCACATATTTATCGCAATTCACCTTTGAATTAGAACGCTTTACCCGATATAGTATTGCGTTGTGTGACGATACAATTGAATGAGACGATTGAACAGTTTGATGTAATACAAGAGTTTTCATTGGCCGATTACAGCCCACCCACTTTCTCGATCGGATTCAGTGTAGCTGGAGAACTGTACATAGCTCTCTGAAAAGATCCCCCTCTTATAGAAACCTTCGATTTACGGGTCACAAAAAGCTGCGGACGGTTGAGGCCTGATATTGGTGTATTCTTGTATTGCTGTCTCATAAACTCAATATAAAAAAATCTTAACATATTTTCCTACTATATACTTGTGTCCAAACATACCTTCAAATATTCATTAAAGCCACACACGACCTAGTTTCTGTGGAAACGAGGGGGTTATTTATATTCGGTCTTTCCTATCCCCCAAGACCGAATATAAATAACCCCCTTGTTTCCACAGAAACTACACACAACCCGAAAACTTGCAGCTTCAAATGATTTCATTTGTTGACGTAGCCATGTTAGGTTCTTGCTATTGGTATCTATTCATAAAATTGGTTGTGAGTTATGCATTCGCTCTTCATTTATTATCAACACAAATAATTAATAGAAATTAAAACATTTTTGTACCAGTTTTTGGAAAGGTAAAATAAGCTCTTGATTATCAAAAATGATACATAAGCCCATTAGATCGGAGCCGCGGCGCCCATGACTAATGAAAACCGCATTGCCATGAGTTTTGCTATTTGAATAATTATCATTGAATAGGACTGGGGTGGTATATTATTTAAACTATTTAGCTAAAATATTTGTGGGTTATTAGTACACATCTAGACGCTATTGTGCCAGTATGGAAATGAACCGGGATTCGAATTGACTAGCTACCTAACATGGCTACGTCTACGAACGAAATCATCAAAAGCTGTGATCGAGTTTTTGGGTCATATGGGGCTTTAATAAATATTTGAAGGTATGTTTGGACACAAGTATAGTATGAAAATATGTTAGGAATTTTTTTGATATTAAATTTATGAGACAACAACACAAGAATACAACTTTTTCTCTTAATTCCTCTGAAGTTTTTTTCCATCTAGCATCTGGCCTTCATGTTTTCAAATGCTGACTACTCCTGTATAAGGGAATTTGGGCGGACTTATACATATGGACCAATGAGAGTTTCTGTTGCATTTCGCAATTGTATTACAGATTCAATTGTGTCGTCACAAAACGCAATACTATATCGGCCAAAGCGTTCTAATTCAAAGGTGAATTGCGATAATGAAAGTCACAAAATTATAATTTACAAAAATCTATCATAAGCAAGCCTCGTTCATCCCTGACCAAAATTTCCAACCCCTCAGGTGACACTTCCCTTATACCATATGGATCAATTCAAGGTGAAATATTTCTCTTCCATTACTTGTCAATCTTACAGATCATCAATTTTGAATATGTTGAAGAAATAGAATTATTAAAATCCATATCTATTGTTAAATGCAGAAATAAACAAGAGGTACTGTGAGCAATGCTCACTAAGAATACCCCCCCCACTACCCCAATCTCCCAAAGGGTGTTGCTAATAGGTATAAATTACCTCTTTCCTGAGTATAAAAATATGTTATGCCTTTGAAAAACAAAATGGAATATATAGTCCGAACACAAATCCATGGCATAAACCTATAATTTTGACCTTGAGATCAAAGGTCAAGGTCATAAAGTGGTCATGAATGTACATGACACATTGTCTCATGGTGATACACTCATGTGTCAAATATGGTATGCCTATATCAAAGAACAAAGAAGTTAAGGCCCGGACAAGAATCCATTGTAAAAAAACCTATAATTTTGACCTCGAGGTCAAGGTCATATAGGTCATGAAGGTACTCAACACATCGTCTCATGGTGATCCACCTGTGTGCCAAATATGGTATGCCTAAGTCAAAGAACAAAGAAGTTATGGCCCGGACACGAATCTGCACAGACAGACAGATGGACGGACAGACAGATAGAGTGATTCCTATATACCCCCCTGAACTTCGTTCGGGGGTATAATAACA
Source organism: Ostrea edulis (assembly GCF_947568905.1). Classification (NCBI taxonomy): domain Eukaryota; kingdom Metazoa; phylum Mollusca; class Bivalvia; order Ostreida; family Ostreidae; genus Ostrea; species Ostrea edulis. The sequence continues at coordinate 104,235,054 of NC_079164.1, forward strand.
CGGAGGATCATATCCGAAAACGATTCATACTTTTTGTATAAATTGAAAAGCAAATGTTATTCCCCAAAAAATAATGTATGCATACATGTAAATAGGATGAAAAAATAATAAAGATAATATTAAAGCAGATGTTAACTTTACTATGCAGTATAGAAGCGTCAAAATTTATGATGTCATAATGGATGACATGGTTATGTGAAAAGATGGATATAACAAGGCTTTCTCACATGGTTTGTAGTGGGTACCTGGTCAAATTATTGCATACCTTGAGATAAATGATGAGGTCCTGTGTCTGCATGTGTTCCATGATGTTCTTTTGTTGGTGTTTAAAGATAGCACAGCACAGGTAAACCTGGTAGTCAATCCCCATAACAATACACAGACAGATATATTGACAAATATCTGCCCAGTCCAAATAGTTCCAGAAACACTGCTTCAACCAGTGAAAGCAAATCTGAATTTTAGAAAAGTATTTTCAAGTTAACTTTAAAATAAGTGAACATCAAGTGTGGGCATTAAAATGATTCTTGTTTGACCAGTTACAAATAAACATTAATTTTATGTTACTTATAAATACATTATTCATATAAATTTTTCTGACTTTTTTTCTGAATGACTTGAAACATTAGAACTTCTTAAGGAGGTATACTACATCATGATAATGGCTGACTTCCTTTTATGATAGAATAAAAATATAAATATCAGCAATTTTTGTATATTCCTTTTAAAGGGACTGATTCATGATTTCCCCCAAAATTTTCTTTATCCTTTTTAATGATCAAAATCTACTGTCTAATGTGTTTAAAAGATTTTACATAAAAATTAAGGTTATACATTATCAAAGAAGCTCATTTCAAAATATTGTTGTACATATCCTCCACTTTTTATCAATATCTGATTTCACTGGTGTAACATTATACAGTTATTGACTGGGTTCGAGGACAACAGTTGTTTTGTTTGACCCGAGAACGGGTCTGTTGCCAGAAGCCGTAGGCTGAGGGCAACAGATCCGTTCGAGGGTCAAACAAAACAGCTGTTGTCCGAGGACACAGTCTATAACTGTTTTGTTATACACTTTCAATTTTTAGGATGTTTTACTAGATGTACATGGTTTGTTGACTTTGAACTTTGAACATTACGTGACAGAAATTGTACATATTTATCAACGCATCCACTAGTTTAAAAGAAAACCTACGTAATATTCTAATTAATAATCAATAATTACATTTTTCGTGTTTCTGTTCTGCGTTCCATCTAATAAATTCTGTATCTACATCAGTCAAATCAGAGAACCTCACCATTACGTAAAGCTAAGCAACAGACCGAGAACCACGTGACTTACATAACCAATAGAAATAAAGCAGACTATTGCCTGGTCAACAGTTCGTAAACTGTTGACCGGTCAATAGACCACGAGTGTGAGAATTGGTTTAACAGTAAAAATGTTACTTTTAAATCATATTACTTTTATATAAGAAATATTTTCAGGTGTATAACAATCCTCCTTAAGTCATCATTTCAATAGAACATGCTGCTATTCTTGTACAAACCTGAGCTGGAGTAAATCCTGACATTTTAAATGCAGAGGCCACCAGAGGGAGTTCTATTTGGAGGATAAGTTCGATGTTATGACCTGTGCTGGAGAATAAGGGGGAAATTCCACTACACATCAGGTCTGATGGCAAGTGAACCTAAAACACCATGTTTAATAGAATTTAATAATTCTACCCAACACAATTAACATAGCATATTCTACATAATAAATTAATAACATGCACATATTTTATCTGCAAACTGGGTACACTCATACATCCTTGTGTACACTACAAATATTTTTCACCAGTGTAGGAAATTATAACAAGAGACGGGCCAATATCAGTGACAACACTCATGCAAGTCAAAGCGATAATTTACTTGTCTTAGCTTTGGAACCCCAGCTGTGACCTTAAACAAAGTAGGACCTGTTAAAGATAGACCGCTGTTCACTAAATGTCTCATTATGACGAGGTGAGAGCATATTAAATTATCATTACATACACATATATATGTATATTTTCTTTATTCAATTTACTTCTACTGGCATATCATTTATGAAAGTAATTTTGCTACTTGATAGATTCCTATATCAATGTGCTGGCACTGTGAATACCCTTGTTGTCCATGGGAAGAGGATTTTTAAATGTTTCCCCCTTTAATAGATAGTCATATGTAAAAGTTTGCATCCATATTCTTCTCTACTTCAGGGTGGTCATGGATTGAATACTGTTGAATCTACATTACATAAGGATGCTGCAGACTTATTTAAGAAGAAATAATCTTGATTTGCTATTAATGACTTTTGTCTTTGAGAATTCCTTTGTAAGTCTTCGTACCTCTACTGTGAACTTATTCTGACCCTTGATGGCCACATGGGCGCCTGACATTTAAAACAAAAAAAAATCATATGCATTGAAAATCATGCACCTAAACTAGATATTTAACTCTGGTATGTGAATCATTTTCTATACACATGCATGTAATTTTTTTGTAATGGCAAGTGTCCATAAGCAGCCATTACTGTTGTCTCATCTTTTTTTTTTTTTTTTTTTTTTATATTGAAGATCAATTTTTCTTGTTTTCATGGTCGTCTCGGACTATGACATAAAGTGATCAGTGAAGTAGTTTATTTGTTTATATAGAAAGAGGTTATAGTAGCTTTCCATGAAATTACAAATGAACTGTCTTTTTTGACAATCCATAAAAAATATTTGAAGAAACTTGTATCTACAAAATATCAAGACGCTATCACAAAGTTTTGTCAGTTCATACCTAATGGCTCTTCAAAAGGTTTTGAAATGACCCTAACTAATTTCTGGGGTTTGAATTCCTTGCAACCGAGGATACTGTATGCCAAGTTTGGTTAAATTGGCCAAGTGGATTTAGAGAAACAGTAGAAAATGTGAAAAAAGATTAACAACACCAACAACGTACATGTAGATAACCGACATCAGGCAAATATTCAACAAGAGACCCACAGGCCTTATTGGTCACCTGAGTATTGATTAAAAGTATCAATAGCCCAAGCAGTTTGAAATCTAATAATTTTCCTGTTCTGCATATCTAAGCTAAATTCTAACATGTACATGTAGCAGCAGTATAAAACAAGATGTTCTTTTAAAAAACACAAATGCCCATACTGAAGAAAGACTTTATACTAACAATACATGATTAATTTGGACCTGCCCTTGAGGCAGAACCTTAGGGTTGTGAAACTCACAATCTTGGTAATCCCATTCTACTTTTCCTAAACATGCATTGGTTTTTTTTTAATACAGTATCACCAAAATTAAAGAAGTCTTTAAAATGATAAAGACATTTAATCACTATGACCATTTTTGTCCCACTCTGGTACCTAAACCCCTACCCATGGATTCATGAAATTAAAAATTTTTGTAATGGGCTACCTGCTCCTTCTACCTTGTAAATATTCATTTAGTATCAATAGCATTAAAGAAGATGTTATTCAAAATGCTTCACACCGAAAAAATGCCAAGTTTGGCCTTGCCCTGTAGTCAGCACCTCTACCCCAGGGATCATGAAATTTACAATTTTGGTAGAGGCCTTACTGCTCTCCATGACTATGCATTTAGTTTTTCTTACACATGTGCAGTTGTAGAGGTGAAGATTTTTGAAAATTGGTCAATTTTTGCCCCACCCTTACAGTTCGAGGGGAACAGGAGTCCTGAAATTTACAATTTCTGCCCACCTTGTCCTAGAGATGCTTCATACCAAAATTGAAAAGAATTGGAATGGTAGTTATCTAAGAGAATTTAAAAATGTTTATTGTTAATTAATGAGATACACTGTACAACAATGGATGCAGACCGATAGCAAGAGGCCACCTGAGTGACTCAGGTGACCTATATAGCCTCATTTGAGCCTACACTCTGGTGATCTATGCTAAAACAAACATTTGACCTTAAATAACCTCAGACTGTAGAATACTTACAGAACAGTGCAGCCTGTGGATCCATAGATACCCTGAACAGCCCAGTGTGGAGAACTTGTGGAGGAAGTTCCAGGATTTTTCCAGGTTACCACCAAACATTAAGAAGATTGTGGCTGCAAACCAGTCAAATCCACCATATACCGAGTGAAGGTATTCTGAAAATGGAAAAAAAAGTAGCTCTAATTTCAACAAAATTAAATATGCTATTGAACAAAAAGTTGCATTAAAACAAAGGTAATTTTGGTGCCCTTAAGTTGTGTCAAATAAGGATTTTTTCCCAGTATATATTTTAAAAGTTTCACAAAAAGGAACTATTTTCAATCCATGATCAAATTAAGATAACTGTTACATACATCTGTATCTAACTTAACATTTGTCCCCTGAACAGCCACAACTACCATATATGACTGAAAATTTCTCAGTAGTCTAGGATCATGACACTTGTACAGGTCCCTACCTTGTGTGATCATTGATTACCATGATCTGTTCTAAGAATATGCTGGACAATTTTTTATAGACAGAATTGTAACTTTGTTGATCCTTATATACACCAATTTGAAAATGGAGAGAAGAGTGCATCATCATCCGTAATAAAAAAACCTCCCAAAAACAAGAGGCCCATGGGTCACTTCGCTCACCTGACTTTTCATATATATTTGCATGTAAACCTTAGTCTCTAATGTGGCCACAACCTACCCCTGGAGGCCATGATTTTTACAAACTTAAATCTGCACTGAGTCAGACAGCTTTCATGTAAATGTCAATTTCTTTGGCCCAATGATTCTTGAGAAGATTTTTCAAGATTTTCCATACATAGTTGTATGTAAAACTTTGATCCCCTATTGTGGCCCAATCTACCCCGGGGGCAATGATTTGAACAAACTTGAATCTGCACTATTAGGTCAGGAAGCTTTCATGGAAATCTTAGCTCCTCTGGCTCAGTGGTTCTTGAGAAGAAGATTTCTAAAGATTTTCCCTATATACATGTATTTCTATGTAAAACTTTGATCCCCTATTGTGGCCCCAACCTACCCTGGGGGTCATGATTTGAACAAACTTGAAACTGCACTATGTCAGAAAGCTTTCATGTAAATCTCAGCTCCTCTGGCCCAGTGGTTCTTCAGAAGAAGATTTCTAAATGACCCTACCCTAATTTTGCATTTTTGTGATTATCTTCCCTTTAAAGGGGGCATGGCCCTTCATTTGAAGAAACTTGAAAGCCCTTCACTTAAGGATGCTTTGTGCAAAGTTTGGTTGAAATTCACCCAGTGGTTCTGGAGAAAAAGTTGAAAATGTGAAAACTTTTCAACAACGACAGCCAACGGACAAATTTTTATCAGAAAAGCTCACTTCAGCCTTTGGATCAGGTGAGCTAAAAACATGGAAAAATTTGAATTGCCAGACAAAAATTACAGTACTGCAGTATAATTAGCATTGCAGTGAGTGCATGAAATCCTGCACAATGATTTCATTGATACCTATGGATGATTCTGTTGGTCTCTGTTGTTGCTGGAGATAATAGGAGCACTGCTTGAGGAGCTTATCCAAACGATCTGTTACATCATTGTGAATCACTTTCAGGTGTAGACCATACCTGAAAGCCAATATTCATATTGTTATACATGTAAATACCCCACATGTACTGTAAACGCTTTGCTGGATCCCCCCCCCCCTCCCCCCCCAAAAGACTTTTCAATCATACCTGTAAGTACCATTAAACTTGAAGGTATCATTTGACTTGGAAGAATATCCAAGTGTTAATTTCAAGGAAAAAATATTTGGACATTTCAAGTTTTTCATTTTGTAATATACAAAATACATGTAGTGTAGTAACTGCCAACATTTCATACAGGAGATGATACAGTAAAACTCAGTTATAATGAAATCGTGTATAAGAAGAAAAAAATTTCCCTTATCATATCCTTTATACAAATCTTGACAATAAATGTTGGTTACATAAAACTTGGTTGTAAGCCTTAGGTATTCTCAGGTTTAGTGGAGTGGTATTCATTCCTTGTTGTCAATTTCACAACATGACAATGTTTTTGTTTAGAGCAAAGCCTAATTACATGCTTGGACCTCAAAAAGGATGCCAATAAATGAATATTTTCATATAATTATTTAGTGTGTGCTGTCCTAAATATTGTATACAAATGAATTAATTTATGACATGTAATATACTTTTTAAGAATTCTTTTACGGATTTAAGGAGCCTTAGTTATAAGGACTTCTATGTATGACAGGTGTCGCCTTACAGCCTTTCCTGTAATAGGTCACACCATACTCTTTTGATCACTATTCATACTATACCAAGATTACTTTAAAAATAATTCCTCCTTCACTACGAGTATCTAATGGAGACTTCTCACCTGATAGCCATTTTTACCCCATTTTTCTGCAGTGGTGATAATTTTAGAGCTTTTAATGCACCATCTGTACCTGTTAAGGAAAAAATAAACAATATGCAATACATATTTATGTAATACCATTTCCCATTATGTTTTATAATGCTAGCGAAGTATTTTCCTTAACTTAACCATGTCTTCCTTTGCTACTAATATTTACATGATTTGTCACAACTTGGCTTTCAATCTTTACATAATATACACTGAGTGCATCATAAATCACAGAATATAGTTCACACAGGTGCTGGATTCATATATATAACAAAAGATTTTGTGTCACAATCATTTTAAAATTCTTTCAATCCTCTGATGATTTCAAAATAATATTTGTCTCAGAGAGGTTCAATTAAACTTTAATGCTAAGCAGCAAAAAATCGAAAAGTTGTCAGAGTGGTGAGTCTGTCAGTGTTGGATGTCAGTACATGTATGTTATTAGAATGTGACAGTGGTGAGTCTGTCAGTGTTGATGTTAGTACATGTATGTTATTAGAATATGACAGTGGTGAGTCTGTCAGTGTTGATGTTAGTACATGTATGTTATTAGAATGTGGCAGTGGTGAGTCTGTCAGTGTTTATACATGCATAATAATCATGCGCGGATCTAGAGCCCCCCCCCCCCCCCCCTGGAATTTGCAAAGATAAAAATTACAATATAATGATTTATAAGAAAAATGAGTTGACTGTTATTATATTATAAATATTTTTTTGTGAAAAGGTTTGACCCCCCTGGAAAAAATTTCTGGATCCGCGCCTGATAATGTTACATTTTTCGTATACCATGGCAAAATAGTTGTCAGGGTTTTAACATATAGTACATTCCCCTTCCAGTTGTGCATTACTTGTTAAAACCCTGACTACTATCTTGGCATAGTATATTCAAATCATGACATCATTATAGTTATAATTACTATGCTGACTGTCCATATTTTTTCAAAACAGATCAAAGGAGCAAAGGACGATTAAGTTATACTATATGCGAAAAGTTTGAAGAAGACAAAACAGTAAAGAAAAGGTGATAGTGTATGTATATCCAGGATCTATACAAAAATAGTAGGGTATCGAATATATATTAGGATGAAACTTAAAAGAAAGCATAATAGTGGATGTTACTATGACATTAAACTATGGCAGTCTTAATGCCGGGTATTACTAATGACACTGTGGCAGTCTTAATGCCGGGTATTACTAATGACACTGTGGCAGTCTTAATGTCGGGTGTTACTAATGACACTGTGGCAGTCTTAATGTCGAGTGTTACTAATGACACTGTGGCAGTCTTAATGTCGGGTGTTACTAATGACACTGTGGCAGTCTTAATGCCGGGTGTTACTAATGACACTGTGGCAGTCTTAATGTCGGGTGTTACTAATGACACTGTGGCAGTCTTAATGTCGAGTGTTACTAATGACACTGTGGCAGTCTTAATGTCGGGTGTTACTAATGACACTGTGGCAGTCTTAATGTCGGGTGTTACTAATGACACTGTGGCAGTCTTAATGTCGAGTGTTACTAATGACACTGTGGCAGTCTTAATGTCGGGTGTTACTAATGACACTGTGGCAGTCTTAATGTCGGTTTTTACTAATGACACTGTGGCAGTCTTAATGTCGAGTGTTACTAATGACACTGTGGAAGTCTTAATGCTGGGTGTTACTAATGACACTGTGGCAGTCTTAATGTCGGGTGTTACTAATGACACTGTGGCAGTCTTAATGCCGGGTGTTACTAATGACACTGTGGCAGTCTTAATGCCTGGTGTTACTAATGACACTGTGACAGTCTTAATGCCGGGTGTCTGTGGCAGTCTTAATGTCGGGTGTTACTAATGACACTGTGGCGGTCTTAATGCCGAGTGTTACTAATGACACTGTGGCAGTCTTAATGTCGGGTGTTACTAATGACACTGTGGCAGTCTTAATGTCGGTTTTTACTAATGACACTGTGGCAGTCTTAATGCCTGGTGTTACTAATGACACTGTGACAGTCTTAATGCCGGGTGTCTGTGGCAGTCTTAATGTCGGGTGTTACTAATGACACTGTGGCGGTCTTAATGTCGAGTGTTACTAATGACACTGTGGCAGTCTTAATGTCGGTGTTACTAATGACACTGTGACAGTCTTAATGCCGGGTGTCTGTGGCAGTCTTAATGTCGGGTGTTACTAATGACACTGTGGCGGTCTTAATGTCGAGTGTTACTAATGACACTGTGGCAGTCTTAATGTCGGTGTTACTAATGACACTGTGGCAGTCTTAATGTCGGGTGTTACTAATGACATTACAATGTAACAGCTTTGGGTCTTGTGTGTCAGTTTGACACTTGCTATCACAATGTGGTAGTGGTGGGTGTGAGAATGACATGTGCAGCATCACAATGTGGCAGTGGTGGGTGTGAGCATGACAGGCAGCATCACGATGTAGTAGTGGTGGGTGTGAGAATGACATGCAGCATCACGATATGGCAGTGGTGGGTGTGAGAATGACATGTACAGCATCACAATGTGGCAGTGGTGGGTGTGAGAATGACGTGTGCAGCATCACAATGTGGCAGTGGTGGGTGTGAGAATGACATGTAGCATTACGATGTGGCAGTGGTGGGTGTGATAATGACGTGCAGCATCACAATGTGGCAGTGGTGGGTGTGAGAATGACACGTGCAGCATCACAATGTGGCAGTGGTGGGTGTGATAATGACATGTACAGCATCACAATGTGGCAGTGGTGGGTGTGATAATGACGTGTACAGCATCACGATGTGGCAGTGGTGAGTAAGCCTACCACTCTTGCCACTGCTTGGGCGTGAACGACGGCCATAAAACCAAGGCTCTACGAACAAAGGGACATTGCTACAAATTAACAGGAGGTGACAAAATAATCACACGGACATGTTATACTATTACGTCATGTACATTTAATTACATGGCAGAAATAGACTCGTAACACATATAAAAGATTTAGAATAACATGCATATAGTAAGAAAGAGAACAGACATTATATTAAGCACACCTGTGTACTCCAGCAGTGGAAACACATCCTGAAGCTTGGCCATTATCGGAACTCCAATCTCAAGTAACTGCTGCATCACTAAATACAAAGTTGTCAATCAAAATCTCGGGTATCTGTATATTTTTTTTCCCACTTTTGATATAGTTTTTTAAGTGAACACTTGCACCACAGACGTGTATGAGTGTGCCATTACTGTGAATTCATCATTCTACAGTATACAATGCCAGTATTATTTAACTTATATTTCCATTCATGTCCAACAAAATGTACAACAAATTGATGGGAGTGGATTTAATTTCATCACATTCAAGCATAATCTTGCCTTTGTCTGCTGTCTACTCACAGTTTGCTTTAAGCATGTCTGGCTTAGCGATCAACATTTTGGAAAACAGAGTTTTACATTTGTCCAACCATGCTTGCCCCTTTTCTGGTTTCTTAGCAGAAAGGAATTTAGCCAAATCATTGTCTGTAAATCAAATCCATAGAACAATTAACAATTGTCAAATATAAGCATTCATAGTTTAGCTATAAGCACAACTTTTCTTATCTACTACAATGTAAATATATACATATATTAAATCTATGCTTTTACATATTAATAATACATGTATACAAATATTTATCAAGTTCAAAATTGCATATATGTAAAAATATAAATTTGCATTAATTTTGCATACATTCAAATTCAGCTGCATAGAATGTTATATTACCAAATATTATATTAACTGAATGTCCTTTCAGAAAAAAATTATTAGGCATTAAACGTTATTCTGTCTTTAGAATGTGACCATATGTTAAGCAAAGAACATGTCTTTGAATATATTCATAGCCAAGTATGTTTTGTGAAATTACACGTGCCTTCAGAGACCCAGTCAAGTGGTCAAATAAACGAACCAATTAAACAATACAAATCACTCCAAATCAAAACTCCAATTTCTTTTTGTAGCAAAGAATGAAGCAGAAGAGACGATTAATTATTCAAGAGAAGTCAGAAATGACAGCTAAGTCTTCAGGTTTTGTGTGCATTATTTATACAGAACATATAATATGAAGCTAAGGCACCGAAGTTCAAAAGTAGTAAAAGAAATTCCAATGTCCAATCTTCTCTTTGCATTAATTTCAAAATATTTTATATAACAGTTAAAGGTAGATATAAGATATATTTAAGGGCTTTAAAAGTTTAAATTCAACTTAATTAGAATTTTTTAACTTGCATAATTTATGCTTGCTCTGTAAATCATACATACATTGTGTGTTAGTTACATGATGACACGAGACCATGTATGCGATATATCGCTTAACCATTTTTCACAAGGGAGCGTATAGCTTCCAAGTATGACATGGCTATGCAATATATTCCATATAAGGTTGAGTTCTCCACCATGTAACTTATCCAGTGGTGTTGCTTGAAATTTTCAGGGATTTGGTGTTGTCTCATATAAACTAGTGTTTTGTTCCAGTCTGTAAAATATCTATGACAGAGATCAACCATCTCATCAACATTATAGGGGCTGTGAGTGATGAATGTCCAGAATTTAACCATAGGAATTTTGTTATTGACCCCGAATATTTTTGGGGGGGTTTATTTTTAAGAATTCGATGCTGAAAAAAATGGAGATTATCCTGAGGCCTAAGACAAATTTCTAATGCCCCGGAAGTTGAACATTAACTCTCCCTCGTATTGAATGTCAACGAAAGCATATTGCCTCTCATATTTACAATAAATCCCTTAGCCAATTAGAAACTTGCAGTAATAAACTCTGACAGAACTTGAATTGTTAATAATATTGCACATAATGACTTATTCTGCAAATCATGTCTTTATTTGTCTTTGATGAATTTTTAATGCCTGTATAACCTCTGACTGTTTGAAATATATTACTTGATTGATACATCCAATTGAATTGAATTTCATTCTTTTTTTTTGGGGTCCAAAATATTTGATAATTGCTCTTTTCAACAGTTCATGGGATTGTTAATTCTCAAGTTTTTGTAACATGACTGTGCTTTTGTTCAGTCAATGATGTGAAGGAGGCAGACCCCCATGATTTAATATTCACCTATATCACAAGAGTGATAGCTAAGAACCCTATATGTGATATGATATATCAGCTGCTAAATATCAAAGTAAAAACACTGCATCATTGGACAAATAATGATATAGGGTGCATGTTCACATGCAAACTAGTGGTGCCATCTACAAACCTTCTTCTTGTTCTGATGTCAAAACAAAAGCTACAATGTCAAAGGTCACATTGTATTGAACAATGATTCATAACGTTACTCATCTCCTGTTTGTGTTTTATCAAATATTGCATAGCAGTGATGGTAATGATGAGGATGAGAATGGTGGTGATGAGATGATAATGATGAGGATGAAGATGATGAGGATGAAGATGATGAGAATGAAGATGATAATGATGAGTATGCTGAAGATGATAATGATAAAGATGATAATGATGAGGATGATAATGATGAGGATGATGATGATAATGATGAGGATGAGAATGGTGGTGATGAGATGATAATGATGATGATGGAGATGATAATGATGAGGATGATAATGATGGAGATGATAATGATGAGGATGATAATGATGAGGGTGATGATTATAATGATGAGGATGATGAAGATGATAATGATGAGGGTGATGATGATAATGATGGAGATGATAATGATGAGGGTGATGATGATAATGATGGAGATGATAATGATGAGGATGAGGATGGTGGTGATGAGATGATAATGATGATGATGGAGATGATAATGATGAGGATGATAATGATGGAGATGATAATGATGAGGATGATAATGATGAGGGTGATGATTATAATGATGAGGATGATGAAGATGATAATGATGAGGGTGATGATGATAATGATGAAGATGATAATGATGAGTATGAAGATGATGAGGATGGTGGTGATGAGATGATAATGATGATGATGAAGATGATAATGATGAGGATGATGAAGATGATAATGATGAGGATGAAGATGATAATGATGAGTATGATGTCTTACACACATCAATACACTTTGGATGAATCTGAGAAAGTATTAGAATTTCCAAATGATACCATGGGGTGTTTATTTTTTTAACAGTAAATATAAATGTTTTGCCATTGTTAGTACATGATTTACATGTATAGTAATTAGTTCTACCCAATAAGTTATAAAAGTATTACAATGTTATTCAGCATATACCAGTACCATTTTAAATAGAGAGAAATGTACAAATATATATAATTATATATAAATAAGTTTTAGAAACTCAACCATCACCGGCACTGAAGAGAAATAACACCTACATGTACATAAAAATACACCAATTTGATTAATTTTTGGAATAAGTAAGAATTGAGTGATTTCCCCCTGACCACAGGGTTCACTACCAGAGGGCATTAGTTCACACAGAAATGAGAAATCTATTGGCTGACCTGAACTTGTAAATAAACCCAGAACTTTTCTCTTCACATCAGACTCTGTGTATTATTAAATATATATCAAAGTATTTCTGTGCTGGTGCACTTATTTTTCACTTTCGCTCTGTCCTGATCATTGTCATTAGTATGGATCAGCATTTTAATCAAATTAAACAAATTTGTATAAATAATCCCGTAACAATACATTATGGAAACTCTGTAACAAGTACATGTATATGTAAGCAAAGCAACTAGTTTGTATTCAATATGAAATACATACTGTATATAAATATGTTAAAAATTATAGGATACAAAAAGTATTTTTTAAAATACATATTTTTCAAGCAGTATATGGGCATAATTAAATCATGCAAATATTTTTCATGCATGCATAGTGCACTATATAAAGTACCTCTCCATTAAATACACTTTCAACCACAGTTAAAAAAAATATGCAAAATGTACATAAAATAAGCATACTAAATTGTACATATGCAACAATTATATATATTTCACAGTGCGCTGTGGGTAATTCGTTACCTTGTTTGACGGTCGACCTCCCCACTAGATTGGGGACGTATTCTCTTGGTACTGGATAAGAGGAGAACAGCGGATATGAAAAAGCCCCGGTCTTCTTATTCTGAAATATTGAAAAAAAAATTTGTCCGGCAATGTATTGATGTAGTGGTGGTCTCAATATCTGAGTGTGTTATTAGACGAGACATACCCAGAGCGAACCAGTACCAAGACATAATCAGGGCAAACCAGTGCCAAGACATAATCAGAGCGAACCAGTACCAAGACATAATCAGAGCAAACCAGTACCAGGAAACACCGAGTGTGTTATTAGACGAGACATACCCAGAGCAAACCAGTACCAAGACATACCCAGAGCGAACCAGTACCAAGACATACCCAGAGTGAACCACTACCAAGACATACCCAGAGTGAACCAGTACCAAGACATAACCAGAGCAAACCAGTACCAAGACATACCCAGAGCGAACCAGTACCAAGACATACCCAGAGCGAACCAGTACCAAGACATAATCAGAGTGAACCAGTACCAAGACATACCCAGAGCGAACCAGTACCAAGACATACCCAGAGCGAACCAGTACCAGGAAACACTGAGTGTGTTATTAGACGAGACATACCCAGAGCGAACCAGTACCAAGACATACCCAGAGCGAACCAGTACCAAGACATAATCAGAGTAAACCAGTACCAGGAAACACTGAGTGTGTTATTAGACGAGACATACCCAGAGCGAACCAGTACCAAGACATAATCAGAGCAAACCAGTACCAAGACATAATCAGAGCAAACCAGTGCCAAGACATAATCAGAGCGAACCAGTACCAAGACATAATCAGAGCAAACCAGTACCAGGAAACACTGAGTGTGTTATTAGACGAGACATACCCAGAGCGAACCAGTACCAAGACATACCCAGAGTGAACCACTACCAAGACATAACCAGAGCAAACCAGTACCAGGAAACACTGAGTGTGTTATTAGACGAGACATACCCAGAGCGAACCAGTACCAAGACATAATCAGAGCAAACCAGTGCCAAGACATAATCAGAGCGAACCAGTACCAAGACATAATCAGAGCAAACCAGTACCAGGAAACACTGAGTGTGTTATTAGACGAGACATACCCAGAGCAAACCAGTACCAAGACATAACCAGAGCGAACCAGTACCAAGACATAATCAGAGCGAACCAGTACCAAGACATAATCAGAGCAAACCAGTACCAGGAAACACTGAGTGTGTTATTAGACGAGACATACCCAGAGCAAACCAGTACCAAGACATACCCAGAGCGAACCAGTACCAAGACATACCCAGAGTGAACCAGTACCAAGACATAATCAGAGCAAACCAGTACCAGGAAACACTGAGTGTGTTATTAGACGAGACATACCCAGAGCGAACCACTACCAAGACATAACCAGAGCAAACCAGTACCAAGACATACCCAGAGCAAATCAGTACCAAGACATAATCAGAGCAAACCAGTACCAGGAAACACTGAGTGTGTTATTAGACGAGACATACCCAGAGCGAACCACTACCAAGACATAACCAGAGCAAACCAGTACCAAGACATACCCAGAGCAAATCAGTACCAAGACATAATCAGAGCAAACCAGTACCAGGAAACACTGAGTGTGTTATTAGACAAGACATACCCAGAGCGAACCAGTACCAAGACATACCCAGAGCGAACCAGTACCAAGACATACCCAGAGTGAACCAGTACCAAGACATAATCAGAGCAAACCAGTGCCAAGACATAATCAGAGCGAACCAGTACCAAGACATAATCAGAGCAAACCAGTACCAGGAAACACTGAGTGTGTTATTAGACGAGACATACCCAGAGCGAACCAGTACCAAGACATACCCAGAGCAAACCAGTACCAAGACATACCCAGAGTGAACCACTACCAAGACATAACCAGAGCAAACCAGTACCAGGAAACACTGAGTGTGTTATTAGACGAGACATACCCAGAGCGAACCAGTACCAAGACATAATCAGAGCAAACCAGTGCCAAGACATAATCAGAGCAAACCAGTACCAAGACATAATCAGAGCAAACCAGTACCAGGAAACACTGAGTGTGTTATTAGACGAGACATACCCAGAGCAAACCAGTACCAAGACATAACCAGAGCGAACCAGTACCAAGACATACCCAGAGTGAACCACTACCAAGACATAATCAGAGTGAACCACTACCAAGACATAACCAGAGCAAACCAGTACCAAGACATACCCAGAGTGAACCAGTACCAAGACATACCCAGAGTGAACCACTACCAAGACATAACCAGAGCAAACCAGTACCAAGACATACCCAGAGTGAACCAGTACCAAGACATACCCAGAGTGAACCACTACCAAGACATAACCAGAGCAAACCAGTACCAAGACATACCCAGAGCAAATCAGTACCAAGACATAATCAGAGCAAACCAGTACCAGGAAACACTGAGTGTGTTATTAGACGAGACATACCCAGAGCGAACCACTACCAAGACATAACCAGAGCAAACCAGTACCAAGACATACCCAGAGTGAACCACTACCAAGACATAATCAGAGTGAACCACTACCAAGACATAACCAGAGCAAACCAGTACCAAGACATACCCAGAGTGAACCAGTACCAAGACATAATCAGAGCAAACCAGTACCAGGAAACACTGAGTGTGTTATTAGACGAGACATACCCAGAGCAAACCAGTACCAAGACATACCCAGAGTGAACCAGTACCAAGACATAATCAGAGCAAACCAGTACCAGGAAACATTGGTTTCATCATTATTCAATGTAGACATCAATTTTCCCTTTTTAACATGGTTGAATGCATAACATAGAATCAAGAGTTCATTGCAATACAATTTTCATATAAGACAAAAAATTAATTGTATCTCTCCACATGCCATGTACTATCTTATTGTAGTCATACTATTTGACAAAACCATGAAGTATTAAAACCCCACATGATGGGAGATAATAGTTACCTCATCTATAGCTCTGGGTGGTAAAATCCTCTCTGATGGCCCTCCAATCAAATAAGATCTGACCAGAATCTGGTTTCTCTCTAGTGACAACATGTCTAGGATTATGTCCTCTCTGTCGAATGGAAAACAGGGTGTTAGATATGCCATAAAGGTAAATCTAATTTATACATATTTGTAATTATTTGTTTGTAAATTTTTTTATATTAATTTTAATTGTGTTTACGCAACGTCACATGTCTTTACTAGCGTAGTTATGCGATGTCGAATGTGCGTATGTATATTGTGACGTAAAATTAACAGATCAGAAAAAAACAACAGTTTTGATTTACTGTAACTGTTGTAGTTGGCAATTAAGTTAGACACACTAAATTTTGGTAAGCATACTTTTATTATTTGATAATTTACAGTTCAATTAATACAAAGAATCATCAAGCGTGTACATAACGCACTGACCATTATTTCAGTAATTTAGCAGTTCATATTTAGATATCAAGGATTGTCCGTATTCTTACGTAATATTGTACTTGGTTTAAAGTTTTATTCTAATAATGTGTAACCATATTGTATTATTTGTTTATTCTCTCTTACAGAGATTCGTTTCACATTACTACAGAAAAATAAATAAATATGTAACACATATCTCTCTGGTCTAATATCGGACGAGCTGATGGCAACACAGGGTAATACATATAGATCAGATTTATTTTAGGTTATACTTGTCCCTATAGATCAGATTTATTTTTAAGTTATACTTGTCCCTATAGATCAGATTTATTCTTAAAAGTTATACTTGTCCCTCTAGATCAGATTTATTTTTAAGTTATACTTGTCCCTATAGATCAGATTATTTTAGGTTATAGTTGTCCCTCTAGATCAGATTTATTTTAGGTTCAGTTGTCCCTCTAAATCAGATTTATTTTAGGTTAAGTTGTCCCCCTAAGTCAGACTTACTTTAGGTTAAGTTGTCCCCCTAAGTCAGACTTACTTTAGGTTATGGTTGTCCCCCTAAGTCAGACTTACTTTAGGTTGTGGTTGTCCCCCTAAGTCAGACTTACTTTAGGTTATGGTTGTCCCCCTAAGTCAGACTTACTTTAGGTTATGGTTGTCCCCCTAAGTCAGACTTACTTTAGGTTATGGTTGTCCCCCTAAGTCAGACTTACTTTAGGTTAAGTTGTCCCCCTAAGTCAGACTTACTTTAGGTTATGGTTGTCCCCCTAAGTCAGACTTACTTTAGGTTAAGTTGTCCCCCTAAGTCAGACTTACTTTAAGTTAAGTTGTCCCCCTAAGTCAGACTTACTTTAGGTTGTGGTTGTCCCCTAAGTCAGACTTACTTTAGGTTAAGTTGTCCCCCTAAGTCAGACTTACTTTAGGTTGTGGTTGTCCCCCTGGGCTGACAGTAGAATGTCCTGGAAGTTATACTGGGATTGTAACAACAGAAAGGTATCCAGGCAACAGATCATCACACTCAGCACTCTAAAATCAATTACAATAAATCTACCATAATATATATATAAACACTGCCTTTATTCTACTTAGCAAATAAAATTTAGTACAATGCACAGGATTGTAAGATCAATCACTTCTATAGAATTTTATTCACATCCTCTCCAGCACCTGTTTGCTGTCATTACATGTATATTAGAGTACGACAAGTTTCTTGAAAAGTGTGTCTCTCTCTGTTACTTACACAAATTGACTATAAGGGTTTACCTTAATCCAAAAGTGTGTCTCTCTCTGTTACTTACACAAATTGACTATAAGGGTTTACCTTAATCCAAAAGTGTGTCTCTCTCTGTTACTTACACAAATTGACTATAAGGGTTTACCTTAATCCAAAAGTGTGACTCTGCTCAAAATTGAAAAGGGAATGGAATTTAGCCTCAGAGTCTACCATGATTAAACGATCCACAAAATCCTGAAAGAAAACAGAACAGCACAGCATCAGTTTCTGTCTCATAGAGCATTAAATGAATGAAGTTCTCATAGAGCATTAAATCAATGAAGTTCTCATAGAGCATTAAATTAATGAAGTTCTCATAAAGCATTAAATTAATGCAGTCCAAAGTTTTTCTGAAATGCTGTCCAGGAATATGGTAACTTTTTACATTACAAATAAGAAAAAAAAGTTGTTCACAAATTCTAGAAATATGCGAAAACTGTACTTATAAGTATATTACCTAAGAATTGTGAAACATTATCGCATTAATACAGAGAACATACATGTAGTTTTGACAAACATACCACTATCGTTGTAGGAATTTCCCTAAATCCGTACTCAGCTTTGGATGGCAGGGGCTTGTTAGCAAGGACTTCAAACACAGCGGGGAATGCAGACAGAACATTTAACAGCCTAATCAAATGCTGCAAAAAAGATTTTATTTTTTAAGACACTATATACTAGTGCCAGCTATTCAATAGCCCTAACAATAACCCAAACCCTAAATCTTCATGGCTAAAACTTTGATGAGCGAATATGTAATTTCCGGACTGATAGATATTTTAAACACTGGTCTGATATGTGATATGGGTTTTTGGACCAGTCCCTTGATGGTTAAAACTTTGATGAGTGAATATGTAATTTCCGGATTGATAGACATTTTTATCATATACTTGGTAATGATTATGCTGATTCTGCACTGCGTGATATGGGTGACGTCACAATAGCCAATGTCAACGACCTGTCGGAAAACCCATATCACATATCAGACCGGCATGCAAAAATGCATATCAAGCCAGAAATTACGTATTCACTCGTAATAATCAGTGTTTTTACCACAGTAAATCATGGTAGGCAATGTATCAAATATTAATCGATCTTTAAAATGCAATAAATTAACATGTATGTGATTAAAATAATAGCACCTAAATGTAAAACCAATATATCAGATTACCCCCCACCCCCTCAAAAACACTATACTGCACACATGTACAGTATACAAGATTTATCAATAAATATAAAAAATGTGCAGTATATGATAAATAGAATATTCCATGCTAAAATCCATACCATATGTCATATCAGTCCTCAGGTCCCATATCAACCCTCGGGCTGATATGGGGCCACTCAGGCTGATATGGGGCCACTTGGGCTGATATGACATACGATATGGATTTTAGTATGAAATATTCTCTATTTACACACTGGTCTGATATGCAATATAAGTTTTTGGACCGGACCCTTGATGGTTAAAACTTTGATGAGCGAATATGTAATTTCCAGACTGATAGACATTTTTACACACTGGTCTGATATATGATATGGGTTTTTGGACCGGTCGTTGATATCGACAGCTATTGTGATGTCATTCGTATCATGCAGCGCAGAATTGGCATAATTACCAAGTATAGGATGAATACCACTAACGATTACAGTCACAGATATATTTTGACATTGTGTATTGACAAATCTTAGTTTTGACAAATCCTTGTTTTTACCTTGTGAGAAGATCTATCTATAGTATCCACTGACCAGGTTTTTGGGGTAAAGAGGGGTGTGTCAGAGGCCCCACACTCCAAAACAGACCACAGCTCTGCTATCAGGGACTTAATGTAACCTGTAAAATTAGTGGTAGTCAAAAAATCTGTTTCAATATGATTTTAAAGAGTCATACTTAAAATGTGCAAAATATTTAAACTACTCAATCATTAAAAATTGCATATATGCATACACAAATACCAATACTAAGTGCTGACATTTTTTTTATTGTGAGCACAGTCAATTGCACAGCAGGCTCTAAAGATTAGGACAGAGAAAATTCAAGTCTACACATATAATTTGTACTACAATGAATTTTCAATGTAAAAAAAAAACACCTCCCATAATCCTAATAACTGTTCTTTCTGATCTTGCAAAGTGACACTTCCGTAACTTGAGAACTTAGTACTATGTATCTGTAAGCTTGACATCAAATGATTAATTTCATGCTTTTGGGTGGATCTTATAGTATCATTAACAAATTAAAAAAAGAAAAGAAAAAGAGTGGGGGCGGGGGGTCTAACATGTGGTAAACTTGAATTTACATTTATTTCCGATGTGCGAATGCTGAATATCTAATCAGTGTGTTAAAGATTAGGATTTTGTACAATATATGATATTGCTCGAATTTGCTCTTTGAAAAATACATCAATGTTAAATGGAGTTATTACATAAAATTTAAGGATATAATCACCTTGCTTTAAAGAGAGATTTGAGAAGTTTTCTTTTTTCCTGTTACACAATCTTCATTACACTACAGAGCCCCCCCCCCCTTTTTTTTTTGTTTAAACATCTTTATTCCATTGGTAGAGACTACGTCAAGCATGCAGCATTTAGAGAGACTAAGGGACCAAATCCCCCACCCTGAGCTTGGTAGAAAATAAAATTAATATATTTTCCTATCTTTTTGCACCTCCAGTTGTAAAATATTAAGTGCTAGCCTCTAGAATATGTTAGACCCCCTGGAAAGAATTGAATGGGGTGGAAACCACTCCCCCCTAAAAACTCGAAACACTTCTGGATCTGTGCATGTATATCTACCTGTTCTCACCCTAATGGTAGCAGCATCAACATATTAATCTTTATGGATACAAAAGCTGGCGATTATAGTGCATTATTAAATACATCAATACACATAATCAATTTCACAATTTTTCAAGTCATTCACCTGTTTTCTGAAGAGCCATCATTCCTGGTGCTGTGGCAGCCACTTGAGTCACCATGTAACCATACCCAAACTTCTCACACTTGCTCACCTAAAATAAAAAATACATTTAATGTCTTCATTCATCTTTAGTTAGATATAAGTCACTAAAAGACAGTTATTACAAGTAACATCAATGCAAACAGGAATCACACAAACAAAAATAAATTTTATATACAGATACAGTCAAACTTGTCTTAGCGGCCACTTGAAATCAGCAACCACTCCCGAACAACGGTCACTCTCAATTCCCCCCGATGATTTTTCCCTATATATTTGTACTGGAATAAATGGCCACCTGTGTAAGGTAGCCACTCAAATCCTCACCCAACACGTTAATTACACTGTAACACGTGGCCACTTTGTTCAACAACGTGATATTTTACATGAGTTAATCAGCTGTGACGATAGCTGATTGTTTTGAAAACACACATTTGCTTGGGTAATTAAATACTGGTCAATTAACCTGAAGCTATTAACAGATTTGTGTTCAAATGAAATATTTTGTACTCTGTTATCGATGTTTGTCATTTTTAACACATTGTTGAAATGGCTTCGCCGAATGTGAAACGGAAAGTTTTAACTTTGTCCGAAAAAATCAAAGTGATTGATATGGATAAAAAAAGGTATATCTTCTCGCAAGATTGCTGCAGAATTAAATGTTGGCAAGACTCAGCTACACAATATTTTGAAAATAAAAGCTGAATATCTGGAGGGTTTTGAAAATAATGTGGATTCAGAAAGAAAACGGTGACGACACATTACGGGAAATGAATGTACATATGTATGAAATTCACCTTCTTTTACTCTGTGAAGTGTACTAAAGTTTACAACTTGTTCATATATTGATTGACTGGCTGTTTACAGGGCAAACTGGAATAAGAGGCCACCTGTCATAAGTGGCCAGATTCATAACTTCCCTAAGGTGGCCTTTTAAAACAAGTTTGACTGTATATGTATACATGGACAGGTAAAATAATACATGCTTGGTATCATATTCTATAATATTTACCTGAAGTTTCTTCTCATATCTGGCATACATATAGGACACACACTCATTCATAGCTCCAGTCTGCTGTAGCAAGAGAAGACCTTTAGCTGAACTGGCAAAGTTCAACAGGTTGTCTCTCAATATGTCTTCCCAGGCAGTGCTATACAAAGAAGCAAGACAGAGTCATTAAAACTAAAGCCTCTCTTCACTGTATACCTACTTAACTGTGTTCTTCTCCAACAAACCTATAACCATTAATTCATACATCATACTACAATGTGATTGTACATGTATAATCTTTATCATTGGTTAGTACACTTACATGTCCAGATTGCCATGTCTGGTTGTAACAATGGAGTCGGAATCACTGGAGCTGTTGTCTGATGGTGTGGGAGTCACAGCTCTCTCTGTTTCTTTGAAAGCCTGTGAATACCACCCAGACAATGTCAAGAGTTATGTCCCTTTCAACGTGTTTTCTTTGTTGTCTTCATATTTATTTCTTTCAAAACTTTTTGAAAAATGTTATATCAGATGTGACATATCACATATTATGCTCCTTAAACTGCATTTTATCTCATATTTTTGTATACATCAATCTTTTCACATTTCTTTTTAAAACATTTATCAAAATAACATCATTCTACATATACTAAAAGTTTAGGCATTCTTTTTTAGCAACAGATTTTGCAGGAAGAAAACCACGAGCAACAGCACAATATACTGAAATCTTAATACCCTAATAAAAATGCTAATACCTGACACCCATTTACAGTATGAAATAATGTGCTAGATATGTTTTCAAGGCATCATTTCAAACCCATGTCAGTGACCTATACACATAATTTTCTAAGAAAATGGAACGTGCCTGATAACAATAAATGTCATATACTAAAATACTGACCTTTTTCCAGACACCCACAACAACATTATGAAGGTCATACTGATAGAGGACAAGTAAGCCCTCGCACGTGTTGTACAACTGTCGGCAGATATACAGGTATGCTCCAATCACATTCTTTGAAGGAGCTCGAGGGATTTCTCCAAGAAGGGCCTTCCGTGTAAATTTGGCAATGATGTGCGCAGCTGAAGATCTGAAGAGAAATTATATTATTATTGAATTAAGATTCCAAAGATACAATTACAGTATTACAAAACACACATTTCATTAATTATTTTGAATTTGTTTTATTATCATTAGATTAAATACAAAGTACAAAATTCATTTTGTATGACTCCATTTTTCCTTTGTAAGTCTCTTAAAATGTAAGTCTATTTTTACTTTGTGCGTGTGAGCATGTCTTTGCGTTCTCCATACATCAGATGACGTCTGCCTTTGGTACTTGATGCTATCATAGATACAATATCCGCTACATAGAGCAGAGTGCTCTCCCCTGGGGTATTGTGCTCCTGTAAATTAAAATAACAGATTTGCAATGATCGTATATCTAAATTCCATTAAAAATCATTGAATAATGTTTGAAAAAATGAAATTTTAAATTATCTTTAAATTTTTAGTAATGACTGCAGTTGTGAAAATATTTATAAATGTAAACGGTAACTGAGATTGAGCACAACTCTTAACAAGAAGAGATGTAATTTACGATCAATGTTATATGTACACAACAGTTTATATATATAGTCAGTATCTACCTACAAAGTGTTAGGACACCGATATATCAAATAGCTAACAGCATATGTCACCGACTCTTGGTATGCATATAATGTAATCACATTAAAGTTAATTCAATTGCATGACCAATAACACTTTATATCATCTATTTAAAGTAGAACAGCTAAATAAAGCTGAAAAGTTGTTGGTAACAAAGGATTGAAAATGTTTTCTGCAAAGCAATTAAATTTTAATCTAGTACCAGGTAAACCTAATGTATAATAATCTGACATCAATAGTCAATTATTCATTTATTTTATTTTTTTTCAAAATTGAAGCAAGTTCCATGTAGCAATTTAAATATCTTTACTTTATAATTCATTACAGGGGTATAGAGGGGGTCCTCGTTAGCTTGGGTTTTGACAGTGACTCTCCAAACTAGAGGTATGTATTGAACATAATGCTAACTGCTAGACAAGGGCAAGAGGATGAACCAATAGCTCCTCTTAATCATAAAAAAATAATCACTTATCTTCCTTACACACATGTACACACATTTATGGTAACATTATCAATCATTAAAACATGGTGGAATAAGTTGAATCAATAGCTACTTTTCCTGTACCTTGAATATACTATCAGTAAAACGATTATTGTGATCATGTCATCCATCTTATTTTTCTACCATACGTCTGGTCAACACGAATAGAATGTTAGTCAGAAAAAAAACTGTGGAGTCAAATCAATCTCTGCTTGCTGTCTGTGAATTGTGTCATTATCAAGAACACTGGTATTTCTACCAGAACTTTCTTATCACTATAGGCGTTGTAAACCCCCCGCCCCCCCCCCCCCCCCCCCTCCCAAATTGGAGGGGTACTACATGCAGACTGTACAGATTGTGGTCGCTTCATTCCAATACGTCAATGAAGCAGCTGTTTATGAAATAACAAAACTATCTATACACATAAGTTTGCTATAATCAAACAGGTGGATACTGAAATTTCTTTAACAAAAAGCAATTTCAATCCAATGTTATCAATGAAGCGTACATTAAAGTTTGACCGTTTAAAGGACATGCTCCTCATAAACTTGATCAAAAGTCATTGGTCAATTGAATCAGATGGGGATTGCAATATGCATATGTCTGTGACATGCACTAGAAATTGCTGTTTGAAATATTAGCATATCACCATATACACATAATTCGTATTTAAAACGTTACTGTATTCACAATAGCATAGAGAATTTAACTTGTATTTAGTTCATTTTATTCAAAATCAAAGTTCTCCTTTCAATACACTGTCAAGAAAAGGACCCCTGGAATTCTGAAAGCTCTCTAACTCTAGGATGGCATGAATAAACCCAAGCTCCATATATCTATGATCATGAAATGTCTTCAGAAATAAAATAGATTTGTCAATGGAATCAATGACTACATTATCTTAAAAGGAGAAAATAAGATTTGGAATGGATATTACTTAAACTGAAAAGAGAAAATTACATGAATGGCAACTGGGCAATAGGGAAACAAACTTAATGGTTATACTGGCCATCTGTTACTTGGTGCAAGAGATCGGTGTAAGTTTAAAGTCAACACTCCGAGGTACTTCTCATCACACAAGATGTAGTACAAGGTTCTGCTCTCTAAAATATGCTACTACTCTTAATTTCATATATTAAATGTTCATGGTATTTAAAGGACATATACCCAATATGTAGTCAGCAAGCAAAAAGTCTGAGAATTGTAAATATGTCAAACTTACCCAGAGAATATTCATACCCAATCTATTTAAAATTAGATCTTCCATCCGCGACGTATCGAAAACTGGGGAGCGGATGGAAGATCTAATTTTAATTAGATTGATTCATACCAAATATCAAGTAGATATGACTTACAATTATAGAAAAAAAATCTATATGCATATATGTGCATTACATGTACAATGATGTTATTTGGCAAACAGACAGCAAATGAATCAGAAATCTTAAAGTGTGTCACATAGTAGAGTTGAAAAAGAGGTACATGTACCAAATGATTATGAGGATCAGGATCTGATAAAATGGCCACTAGGGAATAATGAGCTTGGATATTACAAGGTACCACTAAAAAACAAGTTTACTTTTTCGTCTCAAATAAAAAATGAAATGTCGTTTATGGCAAGATTCGTATCATAAAATTCCAGACATAACAAGGTCAAATTCTGTGCTGATTAGTATAAAGCATTATTGGATATAACGAGACACTGGAAGCATGCTTGATTGCATTGTCTGGTCTGGAGTATGAAATGGTAATTATTGTAGGTATGTGTACATAATTTTACATGAGGACAATGTGGTAAAAGTGTTACAAAATAATGATGAGTTGTTTTTATAGTACTGTAATATTCACTTTATTCTTGGTTACTAAGAAAAGAAAGCTCATTGCTTAGAAACAAAAAGTAAGCTAACAAAGTTGAAAATGGATTAAAAACAAAGAGTGAAATTGCAAAGGACTATAGATTAGTGCCAAGAACATTTAATACAATTTTGGCCACAACAGAAAAGAATTTAGATCTGGTGATTTCATTGCTATAGCAAATGCATTTATTGAATAGTTTGTAGAGGAAAGAAATGAGAGCATTCCTATTCCTGGTCAAATTTTAGCTTCATAAGAAGTTCCTGCCCAAAAAAATGAAATAACGAAAAACTTATAGATCATGATGACCATGATTCGGACAATGATCTCAGCTAATTCGGACAATGATCTCAGCTAATTCGGACAATGATCTCAGCTAATTCGGACAATGATCTCAGCTAATTCAGACAATGATCTCAGCTAAGTAGAAATTAGGAACTTGCTTCGGACAGAACATGAAGCTACAACTAGTAAAAATTATCATTTAAATAAAGTCTAGAGTGAAATTGAAAATGAAGAGGTTGACAGAAGTGAAAAAGAAAATGATTGTGACAATGTACTAGAGTTAGAAATTTTTACAAAGGAAGTGTCTGACATGGTACTGATATTGCAAAACCTTTAGTGCAAAAAAAACAACAACAAAAGAATCAATTTGAAACAAAACACCCCAAAAAACAAAAACAAAAAAAAGAGCAAATAAGAACAAAAACTGGACAGTGTTGATTCGACTGTCTGCACTATATAAATTTCAATAAATATTAATCATATGGAAACCATCAGAAATGTAATCAAAAAGTTTTTGGTGAAGTAAAATTGAGGTGGAATGTATGTGATGCATATTCAATGTCCTTAAAATTGTTCATATGCACTAATAAAGTAAGCTGTACATAAGTTTTATTTGAATTAAGAAAGACTTTCCATTTGTTTATTAACAAAGTTTATATAACTACACTGCTTATCTTTTAGGATTTTATGAACATTATTTCAGATGAGCTCAAATATATAAATACACATGTCAGCCTATATGTATATCAAATTACCAATCAGCTTCTGAGAAGCTGACTTCTGATATAATGAGACATAAAATAATGTCCTGAGCACCTCATCATACCCACAAGCCAGTGTATGTAGCTTCTGAGATATATGTACATATAAAATAACGTCCCGAGCACCTCATCATACCCACAAGCCAGTGTATGTAGCTTCTGAGATATATGTACATATAAAATAACGTCCCGAGCACCTCATCATACCCACAAGCCAGTGTATGTAGCTTCCGAGATATATGTACATATAAAATAACGTCCCGAGCACCTCATCATACCCACAAGCCATTGTATGTAGCTTCTGAGATATATGTACATATAAAATAACGTCCCGAGCACCTCATCATACCCACAAGCCAGTGTATGTAGCTTCTGAGATATATGTACATATAAAATAACGTCCCGAGCACCTCATCATACCCACAAGCCAGTGTATGTAGCTTCTGAGATATATGTACATATAAAATAACGTCCCGAGCACCTCATCATACCCACAAGCCAGTGTATGTAGCTTCTGAGATATATGTACATATAAAATAACATCCCGAGCACCTCATCATACCCACAAGCCAGTGTATGTAGCTTCTGAGATATATGTACATATAAAATAACGTCCCGAGCACCTCATCATACCCACAAGCCAGTGTATGTAGCTTCTGAGATATATGTACATATAAAATAACGTCCCGAGCACCTCATCATACCCACAAGCCAGTGTATGTAGCTTCTGAGATACATGTACATATAAAATAACGTCCCGAGCACCTCATCATACCCACAAGCCATTGTATGTAGCTTCTGAGATATATGTACATATAAAATAACGTCCCGAGCACCTCATCATACCCACAAGCCATTGTATGTAGCTTCTGAGATATATGTACATATAAAATAACGTCCCGAGCACCTCATCATACCCACAAGCCAGTGTATGTAGCTTCTGAGATATATGTACATATAAAATAACATCCCGAGCACCTCATCATACCCACAAGCCATTGTATGTAGCTTCTGAGATATATGTACATATAAAATAATGTCCTGAGCACCTCATCATACCCACAAGCCATTGTATGTAGCTTCTGAGATATATGTACATTATTTGTAAAGAGCATCTGTGTATTTTGGCAAACAGGAAATTATTACACTAGAGACCTGAAACATGTCACACAAAGGAACAGATTAATAAGATAGAGAAGGAACTGTTTGGTGGTTTGGGAGATGTTGGTGTGAGTTCTGTTTTGCAGTTTGTAGTGTGTGATAGACAGAGAGATAGAATGGATGAATGGGAGGATGGACTTAAAAGCCAACTACTATACCCCCTTTTTTATAGTAAAGGTATGACAATCTCTGTTTCAGTCTCACCTCATGAAAAGAATAATCGCCTTCTGGTTGCCCAAGCTAAAGTACAAGAGAATTTAGATGTCGACAATTTAACTCTCAATGTTTAACGTCCTTTCAAAAATTTTGTTCTATAAATATCATCCACCATGTTCCATCTAAGGCACAGTAATAATGATCCTGAACTTGGATTTCATGTATTGTAGTTTATCTAAACTCTAAACATTAACATGATAGATTTTATAAGGATCAATAACACACCGGAGAAAAATGATGTGGATGAAAAGTGGAGGATAGGTACAATGATATTTTAAAATTGTAAACTTTTAAATTTACTTTATTTAGTCAAAAAAGTGGAAAGTAATCTGAAAGAAAGTTAAAACCCTTACTAGACTAAAAACCCACAATCTACAGATTAGCAGTTGACACATTAACTGATTTTGCTACCCAGATAGGCAATCAAATTTAACAGAAATATGTAAATATTGCTAATCTCTATATTTTCATTCATGTTTTAAAAGAAAGTCAGCCATTATGACAAAGTAGTGTACCTTCTTAAAGCATAAACAATATTCATTTCTAATGTTAAAACAGATGGCAGTAAGTTTTATCAATTTGTTACACTTCAAAAGCAACAATGGACTGACAAGTTATAGTATAAAAGTTCTATGTTGTAAATTATTGGCATATTGTAAAACACACATGCAATGCAGTTACATGTATCATAAACTTTCTTGAATAATGAACTTATTCCACAGAAATGGAATTTCCATTTCAATCACTCATGTGCATTTTTTTTAAAGAGAAACATCCCAGTTCTTAATGATCTATGCAACAAAAAAGTTGGTTACAAAAGCTAATTAGCTCCCTTTTTTCTGTCTACATAAAATGTGTGTGTGTGTTGAACAGCAACTGCTAATAAGACTGTTATCTTCTACGGCAGCCATACACCAACCAGCTTAATACTAGTAAATATAATACATGCATTGTACAATACAATGGACACATGCACACTTACACCTTCCCCTCCTTCTGACTCGGTTTTGTTACACTAGATGAAGAATGACAAGTATTAGATGACCATCACTTTGTTACGTTAGTAAATGATGAAACACATTTTGTTTCTATGACACCTGGTCACTGAGAGACTTTTTAAAAAGGGGGCTTTTAATAGCATATTTCACATTTTATTTTCACCTTCACATACATGTATTTACATTGTAAACAAAAACATGAAGATTAAATGCTGCTTACATAATGAAGAGTGATTCATGAGCAAATGCTTTATTATGAATTTTAAAATACTAAACATACTGTAGACATAATTTTTTTCCCATGAGATACAGATTTTCATGATGTCTGAAGTTCTTAAAAAAATCTGCAGATTTCAGTGCAAGAGGACTCAGTTTCAACTTTAAGGTGGCTCACTACACCCTGAAATAGTGTCTCAAATCAGTACGAATTGATTTAATCTTATCATAAAAGATATGATGATATATAATAAGTATATCTCTCAAAAAGGCAGAAAATATGCAAATTTGGATAAAAGCATGATTTTAAAAAATTTATTTCAACACATACATGTATGAACAAAAGACTCTGGCATATTTGAACTCAAGATCTGCGGTTCACCAGCCCAATGCTTTAACTCTGAGGTATGATGATAGACAAACAAATCGATCGATACAAATAATTCCACAAACATTTAAATTGCCATCTTGTGACTAGTGTCATAAAGAGTATAAGCTTTAGTGTAGTGAGCTACCTTAAATCATTATTTTTGGATTTAAGTGGGGTTTTGCACAAACGATCATGGTGTTCAATGAATACAAAAATCATAGAAAGGTATAATTAAATACATGAACATGACCCATATCCATATCTTTATTGGTTTATGCAAATTAGAATAGCCAAAATCTAATCATTTTTAATCACTTTTCAAAAATACAGGACATGTTTTTTATTCACTTGACCACATTGTGACTATGCCCTGATTAAGACAAAATATGTCTGCATCACATGTCAATAATTCACAAAGTATGATAAACACTGATAGATGAGGACTAACTGCTTTGATCTTGGTAATTTTAATGTTAAACAGTAATTCAAATGCCTAAAGTAAAAAAAAAAAAAACAGTATAAAATGTACACCGAATCATATGATAAGTGGTCTTTTGTTGCGGTACAGGTAAATTGCGATACAATGTGCGTATCTTTAAATGATTGATAATACTCATTTTTACCACCTACAGAATTCGTGGAATTGAAACAATGGACTAAAATTAAAAAATGTAGAATTATGAAAAAGTGGACAAAATATGTCTACAGTAACTATTTTCAGTTTCTATATAGGTAAAATTCCTTACAGAAGGTGGTGGAATTACAATAACTAAATCATTCTTTAGTTTTCCATACCAAGAAATTTTATGAAGGTGAAACTTATGTAATGAGTTATTAATCAAATGGATATATGTTGTATATAGGACTGTAAGTAAATGAATACCGAACAAATATTCACGAGACATGTGGAAGTATTGACATTTGGATATCAGTATATACATATACATTTATGTACAATGTATAATGAATATTTACAGAAAAAGCTAGAGGTGTTGAGAAGAAATTTTGATATCATAAGGGTACAATAACAGAACAGATACATTCCAATCAATCAGCTAAATGCTTGAGAATGAGCTTTTTCTCTTCTTTCAAAATCACTAGAATGTGTACCTGTGCATCCAGGAACTGTGACACTGGAGAGAGGAGAGCCGTGGTGATCTCGTCTTTATACAGACATATTTCCGCAGTCTGCTCGTGGCTACACAGGATCTTCAGAATGTCAGTCACCAGTGTTGCAGGTTCATAAGACACTACACAAATCAATAATAAGGCTCATACTATATTACACAAGTCAATAACAAGGCTCATAGTATATTACACAAGTCAATAACAAGGCTCATACTATATTACACGTCAAGTCAACAACAAGAGTACCGCCCAAGGTACATAATATGCCCATGAAAAGCTAATATAGGGTGTTTTTCTTACACCATGATTTGTAGAACTTGGCTTCAAGTAGTATCAGCAATCATCAGGGTGTGACATACTTTCTTTGCATCGTAAAAACAAGACATATCATATACTCTTTATGTAATACCAGTATTTTCACTTGGCATAAGATGTATGTGTACCAAGTTTGATGGTCTTTGCCCCAACAAATTGGTCTGCATCCTGTTACTATGACCTTGACCTTAAGAAACAATAGGCATCCTCCACTTGGCATAAAGTGTATGTGTACAAAGTTTGAAAGTCCTAGCCCCAACAGTTCAGTTTGTATCCTGCCTACAAGGTCTTCCTACTGTGATACTGCAACCTTGACCTTTGATCTCTAACCTTGAAAAACACTATGCATCTTCCTCTCATCATGGTGATCAAATGTACCAAGTTGCAATATACTGCAGCTTACGGTTCAGTTTGAATCCTGCCTACAAAGTTTGCCTACTAAGTAATACTGCGACCTTGACCTTTGACTTTGAAAAACAATAGGCATCTTCCTCTCATCATGGTGATAAAATGTACCAGGTTGTAAAATCCTGGAGCTTATGATTCGGTCTTTATCCTGCCCACAAGGTCCAGACAGACGGATGATGCCATACCATAATACCTCCCGTCTTCGACAGGCGTATAAAAAGGGTTCATGCAACAATAAGCAAATCATTAACATGAGCTCTGCAAGGCGGGCCATATCGTAGCTGCAGATCTGAAGCTCTCTGAGAATCTCTGATCTGTCCCAATATTTTCTCAGTGAGCTACAGTTCTGCAGCTAGCCATATCCCCTCACAATGAGTATCTATAAGCTTGTTCTATGAAGTCACATAATGACCTTGACCTTTGAACACCAAAATCAATAGGCTTCTTACTCTCTTGATAAGGAAGCTACATGTGAAGTATAAAATCATTGGGGGCAAAAAATGTGGTCTGTTGAGTGTCTACAAGCTCAGTGTTACTGGTACACACACGGGCGTGTTCATTTCTATATCTCGCAATGAATTGTGAGGGGATAACTAGTCTCATACGACATTACACAAATCACTAACAAGGCTCATATATTAAATATTTGAATGATATTGTAAATGAAAATGGCATAAAACCTTTGGAATGGTTTGATGACAAACTTATATGTAAAAAAAAAACTGGATGTGTGAATATATGATTATAAAAACAGTTATAACAAAAACCTTCAAAAGTTATGAATTTTCAAATATACGATACGAAAACATTTTTCATGGGAATACATCATACGATTTATTATGTAAAGGACATGTTAAAGTGTGTGATATCAATTCAAAGTTGATTTACGAAATTCTTTGCCATGAAAAATTTATACATGTACCTCCATTACACCAAGCTTATTACGGAAAGGTTTTTGAAATAACAAAAACGGCTTGGAAATCTATTTATGAACAAAAAATCTTATCCATAAGAGACAGAAGTATATCAGAATTTAATTATAAATTGTTAAATAATCTATTGTGTAACAGAGAATTGCTGAAGAAATGGAAGATAGTAGAAAATGATTTTTGTGTCTTTTGCAGAGATGCTAAAGAAAACAATGAACATCTTATCTTAAAATGTAAAAATGTTTCTCATATATGGGACATTGTTAAACAAATTTTAAAATTTGATATATCGTGGAAAACAATTGTGATAGGATTTTACTATGTAAACAATGAAAAGACACTCTTTTTGAATAGCATAATATCTCTTATTGCCTGTAAAATATACAAGTATAAAATGTATTGTAGATTAGATAACAAAGATGAAAAACCTCAAGAAATATGTAATCACATAAAAAGTAAATTGAATTTTTATACAGAAGTGTACACAAAAATTCAGGATAAAAAATATGCTAAAGTTATGAAAGCAATTAAAGACAAATTGTAATTTATACACCTTTGCAGGTATGACTTTTTATAATATGAAACCTCTGACAAATATCTGTCTATGCACATTTTTAATTATGCTTCAATGTGAGTTTATTTTGAACAATTTGAATTGATTACAAACAACTATATTTCTATATCAAATAAAATTTTGTAATAAACCTTTTATATACTGGTATTTTGCAAAAAGTTCCCACTATGAGGAGGGGTCCTGTCCTCCTATAGTGCTGCCATGGGGGTTGTGATATGAACTTTTGAATTGTTAACCCCGCATATGGCAGTTTCAGGTTCTTTATGTACATAATTATATTGTTGTGTTATTGGTTTTTCCGTAAAAATAAGAACCTTTTTTGCCATAACATGTTAATAAATTTTGTTATATAACAGTATATTATATGTGTGTGTGTTTGTATGTATGCATATATGTTTGTGTTTTCTATATGTAGAAATTTATATGTATAAATTTATATATATGTATATGTATGCCTATATACATCTAATCCAAGGGGCCCCTGGCACCCTAGGTAAAGATTATAAGGGGGTCTCTGCGGAGACTTTACCCCGAAATAGTAATGTATTTTGGAATTAGACTGATATATGTGGAAAAAACAAAAAAAAAAACAAGGCTCATATATGTACTACATTAGCTGCAATAATGTAGCCCTCTCCATGGGGGGAGGGGGGGGGGGGGGGGGTTAAGAGAGAGAGGGCTACAACTTCTTAGGATCTCTATAATGGTGCAGATTGCAGGAGTGATTCACTCCTGCAACATTTTTGAACATTCACTGGCTTTATTTACATAAATAACATGATATTCTATGATTCTTAGTCAATATATAAACTTACAACCTGCAGATTATGATTTATGAGGCTCTATTCTACCGTTTTTAACAATTTTGATATATTCCAATTTCTCGATTCATATTTGTGCACCATGTTTGATTGTCAAGTTATTTGCATATGACCATATAAGGTAGTGTTTACATCAATGGATAAGTACAGGGGAGAAAGCAATTTTGTCAATATTGAAAAGGTTTAAATTTGACTTCAAGTTAAAACTTGAACAGCAGAGTGTAACCTTTTTTCTGCTGCCATATGATTTCCCTTTCTTTGTCGGAATGACTCGAGTAACTACATGTACATGTTTGCGCTGATTGTCAATGTTAAGGTTTTTCTGTGAATCCGCCTACCCACCTACGAGATCTCGCAATAACAAGCATGGCGGAGCAGATGAAGAATATTGCATGTTGTACATGATATTCAATGAAAAACACCTTTATTTGAGACATGCCCAAACACAAAGTTGGTACATTTTTCAGTATAAATAACATTGGAGACAAATACACAGAACTTTTTACAGGTTATTCAAAAAAATATTTTGCACCATTACGAAGATCCTATGGAATTGTAGCCCTCTTCCAAAAACGTCAGAATAAAATAAATCAGAGAGGGCTACATTATTGCAGCTAGTACTACATGTATATTACACAAATCATAAACAAGGCTCATACAACACTAAACACATCAATGACAAGGCTCATACAACACTAAACATATCAATGACAAGGCTCATACAACACTAAACAAATCAATGACAAGGCTTAATATGAATACAAAACAGAAATCATTCACAAAAACAAAAGAACACACACAATCAGGTTTAATTTCCCATCATGTGCATTTCCTTTGTTGTGACTTACATCATATTATAAGAAGTGCAAGAAAATTAATTCCAAACAACACATTTCACTTCATATCATACAGCAAGAAACAAATTTAATTACAGTTCTCACACAACCAATAAAACACTTGTGAATGAAATTTTCTTTACTTTGGTTCGGGGTTTTTTCTTACAAATATTTAATTAAATTCATACACATGTACATGTATTTTTCACTTACTACTATGAGACCGCGGTAATGTAAAAGAACTTGGATCCACCACTACCAAAACCAAGGACACTAGCAGCTTCTTAATCGTGACAGGATCTATTGGTTAACAGAAAATACTTATTAAAAAAGGTTTGGCATATTCCTGGAGAAAAAAAAAGGAAAAAAGATTCCAGTCTTAATTCATCATGCAATGTACTGTACATGTAATGAATCCTAAAAAGAAAACATACAATGTATGTACATCAACATTTTGACATATTTCACAGGAATTTGAGGTCAAAATATTAAATTTGTATGCTTTTGTTCTTCAATACCCATTTTCAACCTTCCATATTCTTTTAATTGATACATACCTTCCGAATCTCCCAGCTTTATTGGGAAAAATTTCCGTCCATTGGTAAAACATAACAAACGACCTAGTAAATGAACGGAGTGAATGAAGTAGGCATACTCAAGTTCTGCTCCAGCATAAAAACTTCTTCTTCCACCTACAAAAACAGACTCAAGGTTAATGACCTTCACCTTCTACATTTCAGACCTGTCAATACTTCATGTACTCATCTTTCATTAGGGTCAGCAAGAATAATTTTGCAATTTCAGAATTTCCTAGTGGAGTCTTTTTACTTACATGTACATGTAAGGTGACTTAAAATGGGATTCAATAAAATCAGTTTTGAATTTCTAGGTTCTATCCTTTCATTTACCTAAACATTCGCTAAAATAAAAAATAAGCGCAAGGGCAGACTAGTCATTTCTAACGCTTAGGATCCTTGAAATGTGATAAGATGAATACCTCCAACTGTAATCTTGGTATATGTGTCAGAGAAATCACTCATCAGGTCAAAGGGAAGTTTACGATTGGCAGAAAAATCCAAGCAATGACGAACAGCATCAACAACCTACAGTATAGAAAGCATTAACAACCTACAGTGTATAATTATCTACAGTATTGACAAACATGAACAACCTACTGAATAAAAAACAAACAGCATGAATCCCCTGTGATATAAGAACCATACAACATTAGCAACCAACAGTATCAAAAGTAAACAAAGTCACTACCATAATTTTACTTGCAAACAATGAACCCAGTAAAATCAATAAACAATAATGATAAATCATGAAAAATCTTCATGGGTTTTTTTTTTTTTACATAAACATATATGGTAATGATTTATTATAAAAATTTACAATATACTCAAATACATAGATCTAGATTATTTATAATGATAAATGGAGGAATATACTCACAATTGGTCTATATTTTTCTAGTAGCTTCAACAATCTGTGACGACTGTAATTACCATGCTGAAGGAAAAAGAAGAGACCGTCTTAAAATTCTA
The DNA here is from genome assembly GCF_947568905.1 of Ostrea edulis. Classification (NCBI taxonomy): domain Eukaryota; kingdom Metazoa; phylum Mollusca; class Bivalvia; order Ostreida; family Ostreidae; genus Ostrea; species Ostrea edulis. The sequence goes on from NC_079164.1 coordinate 104,271,659, forward strand.
ATTTAAGATCTACATGAATTGATTTAATGGGAGGAATCTAGAATATGAATGAACATTGAACTTAAGAAAATTGTACACACAAAATCAAAACATTGCCAGATAGCATGATCAATAAAAAGCAAAATTAACTATTTAAAATTTTCGTTTTTTCAACATTCAAATAAAACTGACCATCCATTTGATGAACCACTGTGCTTTGGGGTCAATGAGTGCAATGAAATGAATCGGTGACAATTGGGCAGATGTTCCCACTGGGCCACCCATCTGATGAATGGAAAACAGATTCAATGTGCTCTCCAGAATTTCCTCAATGTACCTGGAAATCACATGCATGTACATTTCTTCTGTTAAATCAATTAAAAATCTCTACCAGCAGTTATAAAATATGAAAATAAAGCAACTGATTTGCTGACTGTGAGCTAAGAATTACATGTTTACGACAGGTGTTATTCTACTGTAAATATCAAATCTACATTGAAAAATATAAGTATATGAATATCACAACTCAACCTAGCACAATGTCACGTATTAACGATCAGTGTAATGCCGAGAACAAACCTGTCAGGATAGCGTATCCAGTAATTGGTTGTTTCTTGTTGGAACTCATTCAATAAGCGAAACTGAAAATGAACACATATAATCATATAGCATGAATCATTTACAAAGAATTGTATACAACCTAAGGGTTGAAAGTTCAATGTGAATTATAGGCGATTCTTGATGGCTCAAACTTTGATCTCTCAAAGTTCTTGATCTCTTGAAAAGAAATCAAAGTCCCATTTTTTTTGTCTATATAACTAGGCAAATTTTCTCTTGACCTCTTGAACTTCCATCCTCTCTAAGTGAAATTTGGGTCCTGTGAAAAATGTTTCCTTATTTAGCACTCTTGATATCTAAAAAATGGTAGTGACATTTTCCATATACATTGAACATGTAGAAAACTTCCATCAACCATTGTTTCCACTTGGAATGGTGAATGCCCATGGCTGCATTAATTAGGTATTTACCAAAGTGACACATCACCTGTGCATTTTATGGGGTAGAGAATATAAATAATTGTTTAATTGTCAGTTTTAACCCTATCATGGCCTGTGCTTCACTTTAGGGGTGAATAATTAATCGTTTGATTGTACAATATTTAACTACAATCAGATAACAGTACGATGCCATGTAATTTTAAATAATGCCATGTAATTTTAAATAGTTTGTTTTGACTTGTCACTGACATAGTCATTTTGAAATTTTTTCCCCTAGAAATGCCAATAGATATGATATTCTTGTCCCAGGATGTTGTAAATATACACATGTGGTTTAAAACTACAAAATCTTAACCATAACAGTCAAATTTTTAATTTTCAGATTCAACCTTCAATCTCTCAACCTCTTGATCTTTCTATTAAGTTTAAACAAGGTCCCTTGAACTTAGAATTTTTCAAGAGTTACCCGTACATTGCTAAGCAGATAAATGCTATGATGTCATAAAAAAATTGTTTTGATAAAGACTTTTTATTTTTCATGGCTGGATTGTTAAATAGTTTCATCAGATTAAAAATCCCTGAAATTGAAATTCCAACAAAAGGTCATAGTAAAACCATCAGTAATAATAAAAATTCATACTGCTTTGACTAGTTTAACTATTGCAGGATTTGTAATGTCCAGGCCATTCTTTATCTTTGGTATTGTCCCTCTTCGTGATTGAAATTGCCCAATCAGATACTCAGCTGAAAAAGTTACAAAATAGGTTTAGGCTATACTGTAACAAGTACAGCTCTCTAAACAAACTTAAAAGGTATAATTAACATCAAAGAAAAATATTCTTTCTTGAACAGATTTATTTCGATTCTATCTTTAAGATTACATAAAAATTATCAAAAACATCAATGAAAGCTTGAAACAATGAAATAAAGGAACTGTCATAAGAATAATTTAATCTAAAGATATTAAAAATTCTCACCTAGAAGTGTGTAAATTTCTCTTGTTTGTGGAGATGTTGTCACAAAAGCTCTTGTTATGAACTTTAGAGACATATGCTAATCAAGAAAAGAATTTTTTTTAATTAAACAGCGTCACATTTTCAATAAATCCAGCATGATTAACTTGTATCTGTATTTCACTTTGTGGCTTACTGTGAGAGAATCATCAGGTTCAGACATGACATCCAGCAGATTTCTGCGAATCTGTGGCCAGAAGTCACTGTTAATGAAGTCGGCTGGCATGTTCTGATTCAAAATTTGCATGGTTTCAGTCTTGGACTGCAGAGAGAAATAAACAATGTTGTGTTAACAAATACCTTCACCTTACTGAACTCTTTTTTGAAGCAGAAAGCCTTGGAAACAAAACATTACCTCTTATAGGCTGTGTATGGTTTGTTTGTCTTACCTGAATGTCTCTATTTTTATGAAGCTTATCTGCCACAGACTGCAACTCCTCACTGTTTGGCAGCAACAGCATACCCTTATATAAAAGTATATATATTAAAAAAAATAAAAAGTATTTGACAATTGAAGAAACTTTCCATTTTGTCCTATACTTTCACATTGAACTCCCCAGAAAGTATGACTAGACCACATTTATTAATGAAAACACTTCATATCTTGTATTTGAAATATGGTGCAGGATAAATTATTTCTTTATACACTTTCTATAACTGAAACTGACACCTGATACACTTTCTATGACTGAAATTGACACCTGATTAAATGAACTGTCACATGAAGACTCTTCTTCATCACTGTCCACATGATGTCCATGTCGATGATAAATCAAAGGATCAGAGTTTTCTTTGTGTTTTCCAGATCCAAATTCAGCATCAAAATTCTTTATCAACTCTTCTACAGCCTCTGATATATATCTTTTCATTTTCCTAGACATGTCACTGTAACTGAAATGAAGCATACATAAATAATTAGAAATTACATTTTCATATGAGAGAACATGTAAAAAGCTACATACATATTGACAGTTTTAAGGAATTTCAGGATGCAATGAATGAGATGTTTTTTGTATCATTATTTCTTGATGTTAAAGTATATGCATTTTGATATTCAATTTAGAGCACTTAAGCAAGCTGAATAAGCCGACATGAAATCCACATGTTTACGTTATATACATACGGTTTTGAATTGATCACCGACTGTGTGATCTTGCTGACCAGGGTCTCTTGACCTGATGTGTCAACTTGACCAGCCATAGCAAACTTTTCAATCTCATCTTCAATTAAAGGACTCAAGGCTTCATCAATCTTTCTCTTCAGTTGCTTTACAAACTCGAACCTACAAAAATTAATAAGTACAAAATATTGGCAATTGGCATACATCCAAATACTACCAACTCTTGATGACTCACACCTGATTGCTCAAAGTTTTTGATCTAAAAAAGTATCATAGGTTCCTAGTGTTTTCCTTTATTTAAGCAAAACAGATTCATCTTTGATCAAACAAATTCACCTTTGATCTCAACAAGCTCCCTGGAAGTCACTGATATAACATTTTTTTTTAAAAATTCACAACCTGAAGTTTTAAAGTTGAAACATACTATAATAGAATATATAAGCAGGTGGATAGGTACTGAAATTTAATTTGATCTGTAGGATTTTTTAGGACATCTAATATGAAATCTTCCAACCTGTGAAAATGTTGATCACTTTCTTCCAGGTGGATCAATGTTTCCTCTGCAATTTCGAAGTTCCCAGATTCTCTAATGTGGGGTTCAAAATCGATTATTAGTTGCCGGATATTATTTTTCAAATCTTCCCCTTCCAATCCTCTCCAAGCCATTCTTAATGATTAGTGCTATGATTTAAGCTGGAAAAGAAACAAGTTTTGCAAATTTTCTATGAAGAGAAATACATTTATGTTCTTTACATGGACCACATTCAGATGTGACCAGAGTTATTATGACATTAATGATTAGGCCTACATGAACTTGCAATGATTATCAAGGCAAACCTTGTTAATATTATTACAATATGGTGTAAAATTAACAAGGACTACATTCCTATCATGCCTATCTTGAAGAGTGTGATATTCATTCAGGACCCAAGAACATGCGGTTGTATTTCTGTGGACGATTCCTTTAAAATGCAAAATTTATTAATAACCTTATGAAATCAAATGGGTCATAATATTGAGATGTAAGCAAAAATACCAGGACAAATGTCCTTCCTAGACCCTACTCATATAAGGAAGTTAGCCCCTGAGGTTCTGAGCACAACTGCGCACGATGTTACAACTAAGTAATTACTGGTTCAGTACTGATCTTATTGGTGCAAACATATTACACTGTTATCACATATATTACTTAACCCTATCCAGTTGAAATTTTTTGTGTCAATTGAAATTTTAAAAGGGTTTGCCAGGGACTATATTTTGTGGCAGAAGGATTGATTAATAAAAAAGTTCTAAATCTGCATGATATTACATGTTTCTGTTTCATCCAATACATCTTCTGTATCATGTTATCTTTATTTTAAAACGACGTAGCATTGCTATGAACATGAACTCTAATTAGAATAGTGTTGTGGTTAGTTCAAAGTATGAACATATTCAAAAATTGTTAATCAACGTTTTGGCTTTACCACTGCACTTAAGAAATTCAATCTAAACTAGCTTAATCAAGCTATATAGCTAAATCAAGAGATTGTGCTGAACCTGTTCATTTAATGATCAAGATAACCCGCCAGTATCTTCAAAATCCAATGTGAAAGGTTACGATTTTACACACATGCAAGAACGCATTGAGTTCATTGAATGGCAGTTAAATCCAATGGTTTCAAAAGGAATATTGGTCTAAACCAAAATATTTTGTGTTTCTTTTGGAATGTTTACATCTCACCGCCATGTTGATTCCTTTAACAAACTGTAATTTCTTATGAGTTTTCCGATTGGCCAAATGGTGATTGAAAAACCAATCAGCATCCAGAAAAGAAAAATCTGTTTGGTAGTTGGCAAGAGTATATCGGAACGTCTTAGATGTCTACCTATAAAAGACGTGACCCAGTAAATACTCTAGAAGAATTCCGAATATCGAACAGCGTGACCTACTAATTTGACCTACTTCTAGACGAGCAAGAATGGCAGTAAATGTTCTGAAGAACTGGAGGGTATGCATCCTTAAATTATGTATATATTATGATTATGATATTTGCACGGCATTACATGATTAGGCATGGGCTTCATGCATCTAAAAAAAATAAGTATTTAATGTTGACAGCTAGGGCTTCATCCCCCCCAATTTATTTGTATGGAATGCTCCCGTATGCAACTGTGCAGACCATGATTAGAAGGAGAACTTTCATTTTCAACTACAATCCAACGTAAATCTTACGTCAGAAATTGACGTCAATACAACGTCAATCCAACCAACTTTGCCTGATTACTACATTCCCCCCTCCTTAATTTGTCTTTGCCCTCGAAGACACACACAATTCAGGTTCTTTTCGCTCCTCGCAGGACAACCTGCAGTGCAACTGTAGTATGTAAGAGAGAGGAGAAATCAGGTGCTCTAACCACTGAGTTACCCAGGCAGATATACATGGTCCGTATAGCCCTAATTACTACATTCCTCCTTCCTTAATTTGTCTTCGCCCTCAAAGACACACACAACCTAGGTTCTTTTCACACCTGGCAGGACAACCTGCAGTGCAGGAGTGGTCAACAGCACCAACTGTAGTATATAGGAGAGAGAGGAGAAAATCTTTGGCTGGACCGGGAATCGAACCCAGGACCCCTGCATTTACTATTAAGGTGCTCTAACCACTGAGCTACCAAGGCCGATGTCTACGGTCCATATAGCCCTAACTACAACATTAATATGTTCCTCAGCCTGATTGTTCTTGGGGGGAAAAGGAGAACTTATGCATGCACTTGGTGGCAGGAACAGCTGTGTCTCTATGGATGACCTTAATATACATATGGTCAGTCTCGCCTGCCCTAGATTCTCGCAGGGTTCCCAATTCAGCTGGTTGTAGAAGTGGGAGAGAGACTGACAGAGGAATGAAGCGCTGATAGATCTTCCTTCAGTGTGATGTTATTTGTCTTGGTTTCTGGTATGTCTGTAGAGAAGGGAGTCCACCTTTCATTTGGTCCATAAGGCCATCAAATATCTGCAAGATTAGTGTTCATAAATTGCTATAATTATAGTGACAATTGTGCAATTGGTTCCTGCTTAAAATTTGTCACTGTAAGCTTACAAGGAAGATTAGGCTAGACAGATGTCAACTGAGGAGATGAGATGAAGTGGTGAAAATGAAATTTTTTAAGTCGCCTTAGCGTCTGAATGCAGAATGTCAGCCAAAAAGTTAAACTGCAGAAGGGTAAGGCATTAAATTTGAACTGGCAATCGTTTCTAACAATTAGACCAGTGACAAATTGCTGTCTGCTGGTTCTGTGCAAGAGAAAATGGTCATATTCTTACACTAATTAGGGTATTTACATTTAAGAATTATACATGTATTGATAAGCAGCAATTTTTTTCTGAATAAAGATCAATCTTTTACCTTTCAGGTTATTGGAAGGTCTTTTGCAAGAGTTTCTAACACCCGTAGTTTGCACAGTGAACCAGTTTATGAACTGAGGACTTACAGCATTCACCCCAAGGACTTCAAAGATTTCATCCAGCTCTCAGCAGAATGCATGCATTTACGAACCAACCATTCTAAACTGATAGGATATTGGATCAGTGAAATTGGAGGAATCAGTGATGTTGTTCACATATGGGAATATGGTAATTGTGTGCATGCATGCGCATATGTGTGCAACACAAACAATATGAAATAGTCCGGGATGACCTGTCCCCTTCTTCATGATGATAGAATACATGTATTTACATAGAAATAAAAACTGAATAAACGAAATAAAAACAAATACAAATTAGCAGTAAACACAAATACTGAGAAAATACAGAATGTTTATACATATTGAAATTATCAAGTGTTACAAAGAGCAATAAAAAAAAAAACATGTTCTCAACAAGAGCCAAGACTGAACTGAACTAATGAACTGTAATGCGAGTCAAACACAAAGAACTAGTCAACTAATCAGTATAATTAAGCAGTTCATTAGCTCGTTCCAATGATGGTCAGTATAGATATTTCGTACCTGGGGGTGTAAAGCTTAGTTAATTACTAGTGTCAAGAGGAAGAGCAAGGAAAAATTTTGGATGCATATACTGCAATCATTCCACCCCAATGGCATGGACAAACTCAATCATGTCAATGACTTCACCAGAATGAAATTGTGGCCAATATGGAATACTGGAACCATTATTTCGTCTCTGATTCCGTGCTGGTTTTAATATATGTTCAAGGAGATTTCATTTTCTGCATTAACTTTGACAATTTTTCGGATCAGTAAATGAGCACACATAGCTAAATGTATCAGATATGGTGAGTTCAGATGTCGTTTTTAGCTCACCTGAGCTGAAGGCTCAAGTGAGCTTTTCTGATTGCCTGTTGTCCGTCGTCTGTCTGTAAACTTTTTACATTTTGGACTTCTTCTCCAGAACCAAGGGACCAATTTCAACCAAACTTGGCAAAAAGCATCCTTTGGTGACGGGCTTTCAAGATTGTTCAAAGGAAGGACCACGCCCCCTTCAAAGGGGAGATAATCACAAACATGCAAAATAGGGTGGGCCGGGTCATTTAAAAATCTTCTTAAGAACCACTGGGCCAGAAGAGCTGAGATTTATGAATTATATAAGATTTCTTTATAGAGGAATAGATATAAATATGACATACCATAGATATTAATGAATCATCTTTAAATAACTAATTTGTATATATACAAGAGTTGCCCCACGTGAAACATATTTTTTGTAACTTCTTTTTCTAAAGAGTTCCAATTTTTTTTAATGCATCAGATGTATCCCTAATCTCAACTGAATATTTGGACTGATGCCCTCACTGGATCCAAATATTTAGCCGAGTCGAACCTCGGCCAAGATTAATGTATCCCCTATTCGCCATTTACTTTCTATAACAACACCATGATTAGCTGTTAATCTGTCCATATTGTTCTAATTTATATTTCATTGATTTATTCATATTTTTGTTAAATATTCAATCTTTGTCCCCTGATTTTTTGCTTGCACTTGATCACTTGACTTCAAAATGTTTGCCGAACGTCTTTGTGCAGTAAAGCGGACTTGAAAACTTAAATGTCTACAGTGTTATAGGGTTATTGAACTTATATTGGTGAATATTGGCACTCGTTGGCTGTCAAAATGTGCGAGTGCATTTTGACAGCCAACGAGTGCCAATATAAGTTCAATAACCCTTTTATTATATAGCTAAAGTATCTAGTTGTTAAATCATATCCCTTTTCACTCAAAATACTCCAAACTAGAGAAGAATTCATCAATATTGGCATCTAAGGTGAAAGTGTGCAATATCAGCATGCATTTCTTAACTGTTCAATATTAAACCCATGTTTATGTCATTACTGTAAGGTCATTATTGAACACTCGATCATGCTCGGAATGTTTCGGGCGTACACAATTTATGCAATGCAAAGTTCGTGTTCAATAAATTTTCAGGATATTGAACACTAACACTCTAGATTTTACGCAGATTTTATAATAGACTATTTATTAGCTACAGTGTATATAATATTATTTACAGTTATCTTATAGCTGTGTATAAACAGTGGAAACGTGGGTAATTTATGTATATAATCAGGAATACTGATTATGCTGTAGTTACCACCATGCTGCAATTGTATATGAATTCCCCATAACCTGATGACACAAACAACCCATATTATGTCAAGTCAGTAAGAAAAAAAGTCGGCACTTTTCTCAAGAAATAGGATACTTGGAAACAGGATGGTTGATAAAACGTTGGGGAAATAGAGATATTTAGATGGGATTTACACCGACAGGATATCTTTACTAATATGATATATAATCATAGAATTTCTTCATTCACAGATAGCCTGAAGCATAGGGCTCAGGTGAGACAGGCACTCGGAAATGATCCCAACTGGCTTTCTAAGTATATCAGCAAAATAATGCCAATGTTGGGCCGTCAAGACAATGCTCTGCTGAAACTGACTAGCAAAAGTAATCTGGTACAGACGAACAGTGGAGGTATTTAATACAAAGAAAAGATTTATTTAATCAATGATATTATTGCAGTGGTGGATTTAGAGGGAGGAAGGGGGAGGGTGTCCTCCCCTTCTCCTTTTCGCAAAAATTTACAAAATAATGTGAGAATAATTCCAGATTTGGCATGGCTGAGCATTTTACCCAATACTTGACGTTCACATGTGTGCCCTCCCCTCCCCCTTTTCAGAAATCCTGGATCCACCACTGTATTGTGTTTAAATATTCTTAAAATGGTAAATATAAATGCATCTTATTTTAATTTTGAAATATTTCTATTGTTTCTCTGCATGACCATATCTTTTATTAATGTTGACATACTTAGGCTTCACAAATATGGCGTAAACCTTCGGTTCAATCTGCATAGTGGTGACTACATATGGCAGTTTTGCCATTCACATGTACTATATATTCTTGAATACAAAACACACTTTTAACATCATAGATATATATTCGGTGTATCAGGTACATTGTGCAGCTTACAAGTATATACTGATCAAAAAGAGAAATGCATAGTAGTAATTTTTTTGCTGAATCTTTTCAAATAATTTTGTATACATTTTTGGGTCTGGAATGAATCACCCGATTACTCCTTAATTATGATATCAGTAATACAATTGTTTACTGGATAATATTGTATAGAATATGTGGATGATAAAACTTAGTCTCAAAAAATCCCCAAAATCAGTCTGTGCAACTCTTGGTTGTTAATTTTAAGTTCATAATGCACATGATTTAGGCACTAGTAGTCTATTAAATGCATGTGTTCTCGATATTTGATTGCATTATCATTAAATGTAACTGCTTTAGGAGAAATGCCACAGTTAAATGATGCTCAACACAACAACGCAATTGGACGACTGAAAGCAGGTGTATCACAATTTGCAGTTGCAAGAGATTTCAATTTTGCACAAGGCAATATATCTCACCTTTGAAGCAAGTGAAAATCATGGTTCTTTAACATTACTTTAAAAACAGGTCCTGTGTTGTGGCAGCTTATGATGTCTCAATATGAGTGAAAAATTCTCCACGGAATGTAAAACAATCAACCAAAAGCATGGTTCATCAAATGATCATTGGATAAATTTTGTCAATTGGAAAGCGTTGCCAGACAGTCATTGGTGGTCATGGGGGCACACTAGATACATGTAATGAACTTGGGTGACCTTGAACTGTTAATGATTTTAATGATTATTAATTTAACCCAACATTTACTCTTTTTTTGTGTTATATCAGTTATGAAGTATTTCTCATGTCCTATAATGAATATGAAATTGTACCATGCATTTCTTTTTTTTATCAGTACATATATAAAAATGCATATATACCCCAAATAATTTACTTTGTCAAAAAAATAGCTATCCACTTTCATTTAATCATATTTTAGAAACCTGGTGACTTACTCTTTTGTGATTGGGATGAGTGGGGGTCCATCTTTCCTTCTGTCCCCCTTTGCTACCCCCTCTCTCCCTTTCTATACACCCAAGACAAGACGCATCACAGGGTTTTGACATAATCTGAGCAAACTGGTCTATATAATATATACATGTATTCCAGTTTGCTCAGATTGTGACAAAACCATTATGGTATGGCATATGTGTATGGCTGTCCATTAGCTTTTTGTGTGCTCATAACTTAAATGCTACGATGCCTAGAATCATCAAACTTTGTCAGCTTATGCATCTTGGGTAGAAGGTGTGTTGCACTTTAAAATTAGGTCACTGTGACCTTTGATTAAGATGATATTGGCAAATATTTCAAAACTGTCCCGACTCATAGCTGGACAATTATTTGGTTTAGAATCATCAAAATTGATCAGTTAATGCATCTTAGGTAGAAGATATGTCACACCCTACACTAAGGTTACTAACCTTTAATTAAGATGATATGACCATATATGTCATAACCCTTTCTAGGCTTATGTAGATTTAAGTCCTAGAATCAACAAACTTTGTCATTTGGTGTATCTGTAGAGAAGTGTAAATTACAGCTTGAAATAAGGTCAAACAAGAAATATTTGTAAAACATATATGCCCCCCTTGGTGCAAAATTTTAAAGGGTTATACAGTTATTTAACCAATAGTAGTGCCAAAACAATTCAGGATATGGAGGGGAACACTCCTTTGTCCAGAGTGACCAATACCATGTGACCTCAAAATCAATAGGCCCATCATCCACTCTTTAGGATGTACCGGTGTTCCAAGTTTGATGTGTGCCAAGGAAAGGGTTCTCAAGATATTGAGAGGACAGTATATTCTTATGTCCAGTTTGACCATGTGACCTCAAAATCAATAGGGGTCATCTACTACTTATGATGTACCAAGTTTGATGTCTGTCAAGCAAAGGGTTCTCAAAGTATTGAGTGGACAGTATATTCTTATGTCCAATTTGACCCTTGACCATGTGACTCCAAAATCAATAGGGGTCATCTACTCCTTACAGGGGTCATCTACTCTTTACAGTGTGTATCAAGTTTGATGTCTATCTTAAGATGATGGATACCATCCCATATTTAGAGTGGATTGACCCTTGACCATTTACCTTTACTTCTACACATAACCTATTAAGGAGGTATGCTACACCAGAGAAATTTGATGTAGATGAAAAATGGAGGATATGTAAAACTACATTTTGAAGTTGAAAATTTTCAAATTTACTTTATTTTGTCAAAAAATACAGTTTTAGCAGAAGGTAATCTGAAAAAAATTAAAAACCCCTGCTGGACTCGAACCTGCGACCTACAGTTCAGCAGTCGCTATTCTAACCTACTCGGCTAGGTATTTAAATGGGAAAGGAAAAGTGAAATATTGCTGATACCGATTTTTTCATCCATGTTTTTATAAGAAGTCAGCCATTATGACGATGTAGAGTACTACCTTAACCCACATATCAAATATCATTATATGATCGATAAGTGAATGGTTCTCAAGATATTGAGTGGACAACATGTGGTCTACCGTCCGACATACCAACCAACAAATATGCCCCTCTTCTTTGAAGGGGGGAGGGGGGCATAATAAAAAACTTATGTTTTAAGGGAATTAATTTCTGCAAGTGTAAGACAATAATGCAGTAACCTTATTAAAAATTATCACATCAAGAAATACACATTTTTTCATTATTAAATATAGATACATGAATATAACAATTAATATAGATAATTACACCCCCATCCCCCACCCCCAATGATGACATAAGCAATATTGTACTATAAAAATGCAAAGACTTGACAAGCACATCACATATCAGAAAGAGCATTATTCCATTTGTCCCATGAGAATAATTATGTAAACCATTGTGTTTCAAGGAGTTCAGATGGACATTCAAAGGTCATTTTAATAAAATCCAAATTGCATGCGTCAAATTAAATATTGATTTGATAACAAATATAAAGTAAAAATGCTGTGTAAATGATTGTCACTCCTTTAGTTAAGGGGCATTTCTTTGTGTGCAACCCAAATTTTTTAAATAATTCATACCATGTGAAAGAATTAAATTAAAGTGTATCTAAATACATGTACAAGTAGTAAAATAATATATTTTGAAAAATTCATTTCTATAGTTATTTGAACAGTTCACGAGATATCTGACAAGTCAACTTTTGCAGCACCGAGGTTGACTCATGATTTTGTCCCACGCACACTCCTATGTATTATGAATAAAATGTCTGACGGGCATATCCTGTGACTTTGTGGTGCACTTAATTTTTTCCTCTCCCCACTTTTACCCTGTCCATCCCCACCTGTACAGTAAATCCACTTTCATTCAATACATGAGAATGTTTTTTTTCAACATTATAATACAAATATTTAGTTCTCACAATGCTGATCTGGTGAAAATATTCGATGTAATTTTGCAAAACAAATTCTGACCTATATGTATATAGAAGAAATACAGGTACATGTTCAGTGTATATTGAAAACTGTGTGATCTTTGTTTTCTTACTGATGGTATCCATACATGTATCACAGACAGATATGTTGTATATTCAGTTTAACATATAAATTCTTGTATGTAACTAAATTTCTCATTTTTTTTTAGGTGTCTATGAATTGTGTTGCACTGAAAAGCCATTAAATGATCTTTCCACAAGTCGGGGAGATGCTCAGTTGCTGGGAACCTTCTCTTCTGTCATAGGATCTCTCAGCTCATGTATGTACAAAGCAACACTAATAAGTGTACTCTTTCATTTATACACCTGGATTATTTAATGCACAATTTTTATAAATTATGGTTCTTAAACAAAGGATTTTGTTCAAACTGAGTTGTAATAAATTTTGAATGTGTTGATGTGTTGTAGCATACCAGCTGTGGCACCATAAATCCATCGATGATATTCCCAACAGTGCCGCTGCGGCTACTTGTGAGTTTTTATAGTGCTTTTTAAACTGTAAAACGTACTCTGAAGAAGTGAAGTATAGGGCCTGATGGTTTACCCATCCCTCTAACCTCATGTCCAGCACTTTTTTCCCAGATTTTTATACTCTCCTTTGAAGAAAAAAAGTTGGTCTGTCAGCGGACTAAGTGTTGTCTGCTCAATATATCCCCAAGATCCTTTACATTCATAGACATCAAACTAATACACAAGTTGGCAATGACTAGTAAATGCCTTGAGCTGTATTCATTTGGTGGAGAGATACATGAATGGTCCTAATTAGCTTGTTTGCTTTGCAGTTTGGAGATCTCCAGTAGATCTCTATCATCTACTTCTAAAATAGCAAGTAGAGGCTGGAGATATCTTGGCAATATCCTCAACTAGTTTTGGAGATGGCAAATGGATAGACCCCTAAACTGTTGAATTTCTTATCAAAGGGTTAAAGGTCATTGGGTTTCCTAGCATACATATACATGTAGCAATTGTTGTCTTGCTGAAAACTTCAAAATCAGGCTGGTCATGACTAGTATATGACCCGTATTGGATGACTGAAGAATCCTTATTATAAGAGTAAACAAACTTTATAAACAGGTTGGTCATGAGTGGTATATATAACCTATCGATTTTCGAGGCAAGGGTCATAGGGATTTCTATCATGCACACAGTAATTTCTTTCAACCATTAAATTGAGTACCTTATTTCATTTGGCAGGTTGGTAAAGGAGATGATCCCTATTTGTATTCTAGTCAAAGGTCACAAGATTTTGTTTTTTGCATGTATACAGTGGAACCTCGTTAATCCAAACACTTTCAAACTTTGGTCCCCAGCAAAATCGTCCGGATAAATGAAGTGCCTGGATAACTGAATCGCATATTTTCTATCTTTACATAAGTAACCAATATGCCTACTTTATGGATGCATAGTGAATTAAACACATTCTGTCATTGGTTTTAACCATTTGCATTAGTAAATAAATTATAATAATGTTAACATTTACACATTAAATTGATTTATACATGTGCAGTGTATTTACTTATGCTTACATTGTACATGTATATTAGCACTAAAAATAAATATACAAATCTGTGTACTGTATGCACTATAAACAAATAATGAATCACTATATGTAACTATAAATAAATGAATCATTAGTAACTAACATAATCATTTAAACTTCAAACATTTCATCACATTTTTACTTCTTAAAGAGGCCGGTCATCTCCATCTGTCACGAGTTCAGCGGTCTGTCAAAACAATCTTCATCGCCCAAAGTTGATTTAAGAATTTCATGTTTATCATGTCAGTTGACAACATTTTTTGACCAAAATTCCATCTGCCAGAGTTTATATTTCTTATTCTATAATTAACCAAGCCATTATTGGGAGGATAAAATGACCCACTACTGCTTTGATCTAGTCACACGCATTTATCATTTTCATGATGCGATAATAATGGAACAAAACTCAGGTGAAACCATCATTACGGGTACATACAAAATTGAATTGTTATTTTCATTAAAATAGTAATTTTCTCACTTCTACTTAGAGTTTAAAAATTTGAAAGCAATAAAGCTCTACAACATCGTAACAAGAATCAATCGTACACAGGTACATTCTACATGTGTGACATTTTAAACAATAGAAACTTACTTAATGTACATGTGCATGCACATACATGTATATTTCATGCCAATCAACAGGATAAATTCCAGAATCTAGAAGTACATGTATAATCTACACTCTTTAGATTTGAATAAGCCGATATCAATTAACGCATCAGTACAATAATCTATTATGTGTACATGTAGCAGTTCAATAAAACATATTATTACGGCATGATGTTTAATGTATTAATACTATTAGGCTATTGATCAAGACTATAGAATAATATGCAACAGATTTATTTACAAAATTCAACACTACACGCAATACTGATTTTATGTGCACAAATTGGCAATACAATGTCTTGATCGGCACGTGCCATTTAACCGACATGTCATCACACACCACCTTATTTAAGGGAGTTGATAGGGTACAGGTTATCGTTTCAATCAAACAGTTTGGCTTGTTTTTTTTATAATTTACGTCTTGCTAAAATTGTCCGACACAGGCCTTCCCCCAAAAAAATTACCGTCAGAATTAACCGTACAATTTGCAATGCATTTTGTAGTAAAAAATGACCGTCCGGATCCGGAATGTGAATTTCCGGATTAATGATGCAAAATAACGTATAAAAATTCCGTTCCCTAGAAAAATCATCCGGAAGATGAAGCGTCTGGATTAATGGCATCCGGATTAATGAGGCTCCACTGTATAGCAACTGATACCTACTTGTATAACTAAGTAGTCAACAAACTTCATAGGCAAAATTTTTGAGCACATATGCCCTGCATATGTTATGATTCTGTAGCATTTTTCTCAGCAACCACAAAGAAAGTTTAGTAAAAGTTTACAGTGTTCTTCCTTATAATTAAGTGCCCCCAAAGCTGTGTTACTTGGTTAGAATATAAAGCCCTTCACAGTACTGACTTGATTGTCTCCAGGGATGGAGGATGTAAAATAGCTTGTGAACACTTCTCCTCCTATATGGCTTATCTGATAGATTTGGAACTTTGTGCAATGCTTCATTGCCATTTGAAGATGTGCATATTGTCAGGACAGGAGAATCCAAGTATTTTCCTAAAAGTTATAGTGTATCTAAGAGGATTGGAGGATGTAAATTAGCCTGAGTACATTAAGGGGAGTAGCTTTCATTTGGAGCACCCCCAATTTGGGGAGCTGGGGAGACATTTATTTTTCATAAATTTCTCTAGTCTAAAATTCTTCTATAGGTAAGTTTTACCACACCAATAGTGAAATGCGATTCTATATTTCAATTCTACATGGGCAAATGAATTTTTACAATTTTCAAAGAGAGCTCATTATAGGTAATTAAGCAAACAATTTGCCTGCTTGATAACCAGGAGTAAAGATTTTCTAAAATATATTGCATTTTAAACATGTGATCAACTAAGTCCCATCATGAGAGCTGAACATTTAATATTGCTCATTACAATCATACGAAAAGTTTGTCTGCCTGATGTTTAACTGTAGGCTGACCAATCTAGCCTCGCCCTGTTACTTGAACCCTAGGGTCATGATTTTCTTTCGGTTCTGAACCCAGAGATCATTTCAGTTTTGGTATAGGGCTCAATGTTCATTATAATTGTGCAAATATTTTTCCTCCTTGATGTCCTTAAGTAAAGAAGATTTTCCAAGGTCAGTAAAATTAATGAATAGTTTCTCGGGCCAAAAGTTTCCAATTTTGATGAGGCAGCCAGGTAAAAAAAAAAAAGATATAATTTTATTTTTTTTTACTTGGCTGTAGCATGAGTTATATTTCATTTTTATGTTGACTGTAGCAGGTGTCACTTTCTTTATCATGTACATATTTATGTAGAATAAGCAATGGAATTTTTAATGTTTATGAACAAAAAATAGCTTCACATTATTTTATATTAAATGTATACTATTATTCTTAAACACTTGCACATAAATGAGTATGCATTCAATAATTATTTGATCAAAAAGATACTTATACAATTTTATCAAAACCTTCTGAAAGTTTTACATAAATACATGTGTCTATTACACAAGAGTTATACCTCATTTACATAAATAAACAAATATAAATTGGAAGAAAAAATTCCATCCGATACCTTTTTACGGATGACTTGACAAACTATTGATTAATCTTTTTTTTGCCCAAGATTTAAAATACATGACCAACTTGGCCCCACCCTGGGGCATGAATCCTGAACCTAGGGGTCATGAAATTCACAGTTTTGGTAAAGATCGAAAATGTCGGAATAAAACAAAAATCTGATAGGGCTACATTATTGCAGCTAATTATAGCTGTGCTAATAATATGATAGCTTCATGCTCAGGAGTAAAGAAAACAATTATTGAAGATTACATTGATGGTTTGGGACACACCTCTCAGGCCCCAGGGAGACAGAGTCTGTGAAATTTTATTCCCTTCCCTTTGCACCAAAACTGGTTGAAATTGGTTCAGTTGTTTCAGAGAAGCTGGAAATGTTCGAAAGTTTACGATCAACACACCAAAAAACCCCGGACAAAAACAGATAACAATGGGTCACCAGTCATTCAGATGACATCCCAATATCAAACAATAATTTATAGTCCACAGATCAGTTTTTACACCAGTCATTCAGATGACATCCTAATATCAAACAATAATTTATAGTCCACAGATCAGTTTTTACACCAGTCATTCAGATGACATCCTAATATCAAACAATAATTTATAGTCCACAGATCAGTTTTTAGATATGACCCAGTAAAATTTGTCCTATGGGTGTAGTAATTACTGTGAGGCACATACATTTACAGAAAAAAATCTGCTACTTTATTTATGCAGTTTTCTTTGTTTTCTTGTTTTGACTAGATGGTTCTTACTGCACCAGAAGCCGTCTTCTCCTTCCCACCCCATGGTCGCCGATGAAGTAGAAATACATGTACTTGTACCTAGCTACTCTTATACTCTCTATTGAATTAAGAGACAATATTGAGAATGTAACCTAATAATGTAACCTAATCAAATGTGGTATAACATAGCTACCATCTTATAGTGTACATGCTAGTCAGATTCATTAAATACGCATGCAAATGCATGTCAATAATTACTATATTATACATGCATATTTTCTTTAATTAAGTGCTTTTAAGGCTCTTGCATTCGTTTGGGCTAAATTGAATTGTATAATTATATATGTTGTGATATTTGGCTACAAAAAGCATACAGTGTATATACAATGTTAACAAGTAATGATATTTGTCGTAATTGTACCTAGTGCAGTATTGGAGTTGGTATTCATTGTGGATATAGAGATGTTTTGCAGTTGAAAATCGTTTTGATTTGAATTTTTAATTTGTGATTTTTACTACACACCAAGAATTTATCATAGATCTTTCATATTTACATTATCAAGGAAATTGCAGCAGTGATTCATGATTTAAAATGGTGCTACATGTATTTTAAGTTTTGTATTTAAAAAAAAATATGAACATGTTTATACCAATAAATATGTCACAATATCTTACCAGAGTTTTACATCGTTTTTATTAATTTGAAGAGAAAACAAATTTGTGGATAGGGAGAGAAAGCACAAATTGTCATGGAAATTGGTGAAAATATTAGGCCCAACTTTAATCTCACCAACTTAATATGAAAGGCCATTACGTGTGCAATGCCAAACAAAGCCTACTCTAGCACACATTTGCATTTCTGTTAATTATAAACAGGCATACAACATACTAGCATGCAGCTACATAGTGCTAGTCTTGTGAAATTGAATGAGGAAACATTAATTTATAGTGCGTTCAAATAGCTAGGGTAGCTGCTGTAATTTTGAACAGTCCAGTATGGTAGTCGACATCAAATTCCGTTTGTAATTAAAAATACTCCTTAATTTAAAAAATACACAATTCAAATTGCATATCTTATATTTTACTCAGTCCCAATAGTTGCTATTTTTACCCATCCTTTCCCCCTGAAGTGATCATATGGAAGTTACCATTATTGCATCACTAAATTTTTGTCATCTCCGAACCAGTTTTGGCAAATATCCCTACTCAAAAAGCCAGGATGGATGATGTTTACGACTGATTCCCAGCAGACAGTTGAAAATGGGGGCAATTGCAACAGAATCAATGTAAACTAAGGCAATACATGTACATACACTGTATTATGTGCAAATATAATTGTATGTTAGAAGATTTACCATGAGAAGGGGGGGGGGGCATATTAACCCTTTGTCAGATTGTATGTTCTTTAAATTTTCTACTTATAGGCATTGCTGCATGATCATGCACCAACATGCCAAAATACGCAAGTTCCAAGTTACACAAAAATTATTTCCCTTTGTTGAACTCTTTCGCATTTTATGACGTATGGTGGGTACACAATGTATACATTATATCGTAGACTGGCATTGTACATAACAATTACGTACGATTAATGTAATAAAAGCATAACTTTTGTTTATAGCAATCACTGGTATGTATATTCTGGCCATATCAAGCATAATCTGTTTGAATAAGATCATCAAATTGGCTATTAAATCATTATATTCGTTTCCTCTTCTACATGAGTGACGCTTTTATCAAAGAAGATGGCAATTAACAACATTTGTTTGAGCCATTTTGTTATCCAATACTCATAAACTCACTAAAGTTGCCTTTCCCCCGAGATAGGATGGTCTCAGAAACTCTGGATATCATCTTTTAAAGCTGTATGGTCCGAATTACAGTATTTTTTTCCATCTCGTAAAAACACTATTAAATCATCGCACGTATGTAGTTATGAGACTGTACGAAATATCATACATTATTTCCCCTATTTTAACCCAAATAATTTGATTTTAAATCGATGTTTACAAATAACCGCGTCACTCTGACAATTCAAGCGAGTCATGTGACCAGTTCAAACTTTCAGATCATCGGTGGTCTTATCTGTGTAAAGCTGTGTATTTTGGGCATAATCATGTTATTTGATTCGCAGATCTTTAATATACAGTTTATTCCGTCTCCCCCACCATCACTCTACAAGGTTGTTTTAATTTATACTTATTTCACCTGTGCCATATTTGTTTGAAAATATAAATGTTTGAAAATTTGCATATTCCTATAGTAATTTAACGGAATAAACCAAATTTAAAGACCAAATAACTCTTACACTTTATCGCGAATCAAATAACATGATAATGCTGTATTTTGTTATAACAGTACCGTACCATAAGATTAATAGAAATAAAAATATCAAATACCTCTTAGCAAATCGTTGTTTTACGCTCTTTCAGCCTTAAAACTAGACAGTTGCGTATGAGTTAATACATCATGTTGGGATTCCCCTGACGCGCGTGGGTCTATTTATAGACGTCTATTATGGGATGATTTATATATGTAGCCACTATATTTACTTTCTAAATAATATTCGCACTGTTTTCTTTTACATGCAGATGTTTTCAAGCATGTAATTAAGGGAAAGTTAATAACTTTATAAAGTAATTAATCTGCTTTAAAGTAATAATGTATAAAAATAATACATGAACATCGGGTCATACAGCTTTAAGAAATAATACAATGATAGTAATAAGCAAATGTACCCACTGTCATCATATTTTACGTCAAAATTTACGGAAGAGTTCGACAAAGGGAAATAACTCTTGGGGAACTCGGAACTTCCGTATTACAAGGTTCTAGTAAAAGGCTTATGTACACATTCAACATTGCTTAATCAATTTATGGTGCAGCATTATGAGATAAAACTGTTATACCGCTTATAAAATAAATTCCTATTTTGATTTAAATCAAAATAAAGCATTTAGGTATCCACTTATAAGCTACATGAATAATTCTTAAATTTCCATTCTGTTGCACATTTTAGCAACACCCATCCATTTAATGACAAATGATGAAAATATTTAATTACTAGCCCACAAGATTTACAAGAGGCTCATGGGCCCCTGCCGTTGCTCAACTGTTGCGAGTTTTATATTTTTTATCAATATTTATTCCATGAAAAACTTTGATCCCATATGATCACGACATAATTGAAAATGAATTCACATAACAAGATATGCCTCAACACCTATATGACTTACATGACCTTGCTGTTCTAGGTCATGCACAGATCACACTATGAAATGAAAGATCTTGCCATAAGAAATCTATATGCAAAATGTGAAAGCCCTACCTAAAATGGTTCCAGATATATTTAATAGATTATATTTTCTTACAAGTAGGTCAAACTTAAGAAGTCAAAAGCCATGATATGAAATAAAAGGTCCTACCATATGAAGTACATATATATATACAATATATATAAGCGACATCTCCATGTGTGAAATATTCTCCTCGAGAGGGATGTTAAACAATATACAATCAATCAACTTTCTTAGCCCGGTGATTTTTGAGAAGATTTTTAAATTACCCCACCCTATTTTTGCATTTTCATGATTATGTCTCCTTTGAAGGAGGTATGGTCCTTCATGTGAACAAACTTGAATCCCCTTCACCCATGGATGATGTGTATAATCAAGTTAGATTGAAACTGGCCCACTGGTTCTGGAGATGAAAATGTAAAAAGTTTATAGACATAGACAGATGGACAACACATGATCAGAAATAGCCCACTTTAGCTTTCAGCTCAGGTGAGCTAAAAACTTTTAGCTCGTGTGAGCTAAAAAATGTATTCTTGCTTTTTACTTGAAAAATACCTCCTAAATGTCAACACAAAATCTTTCAAAATTTTACATTTCAGTGCTTAAAATCAGTTGAGTTTTAATTGTAAATCACAAATATAAATATTCCTTTGTCAAAACATTCTTTATTGAGAAATTATTGTCATTACCAGATGACAAGTAAAATGACTAGTAGTAGATCACAATTGTTACATTAGTACAGAAACCTACAGCATATGTACTGTATAAAAATACAAAAATAAAATTAAATAATTTAACAAAGTTTACACATTGCACATTCTAATCCTGAGTCCAACAACAAAAGTTTTTGTGTTTTCATGAAAGATTTAAGGCATTTAAATGGGGGTGTTCAATTTTGTCAAAAATGAAAAATGCAAAGGGACACCAAGACAATATGATGTTACTGTGCTTCAAGCACGTTTTTGCTTAGAAAGATATGCCTTGACCTTAAAATAATACGTAATATAAAATATTTTTAAAGAAGAAGCATCAGTTATATATTTGACCATTTGCACACTTACTAATTTTTCTAATATTCTAAATGGTCTATTTAAAGCAAGTATTTTTTCACATTTTTTGTAGTCATAATGGACATTTCTCGTTTATAAATTTTCCCATTTTTTCCTTTTTACTAACAGATTCAAGTGTGCTTAACAGATCCAACAAATTCAACAGCCATAGAACAAAACAAATCTGGCATATTGCTTCAATGCCAATAAACATCTTTAAAAACTGAATGAACAAACTGTCAACCAATCAAATGACAAATTGTAACACACACAAAATTTAGTAACATGAGCACAAGCTCAAGTTTATACTTAACAAGTTGCTGAATAAGAATTCACCTTAAAATAGCATTTTTGCTTGGCAAATTAAGGAAACAATCTTGCAATAATTTTAAAAATCATAAGAAAAATGCTTCTCAATCAGATTGCTGTAAAACATGAAAGAAGTCACAGGGATTTAAAGCTAGAATTATGAACTAGGTAAGACTCTGATACAAGATACATGTCAGTATTCGTCTGCATGTATTACATGGTTTTGTTTCCAATTGTGGAGTGTAAAATTTTTTTTTTTTAAAAAGTAGCATTACTGTACACTTAAAATGACCTGAATCAGAGACACCAGTACATATCCGTTTACTTTTGGGTTGTGCTATCAGTTAAAAGTTGCACCACTCTTTAAAATTTTGCACATCTCTTTAATTTTCTTTTCAGGTTGTACTGCCAGTTAAAAGAAACATCACTCTTTATAATTCTGCACATCTCTCTGAATTTCTAAACATATTGATTCATATTCCTGTTGTGCATCCATATCATCTCTGCTTGGACCAGTGGAGTTTGAAAGTTCATCCACTTTAGGTAAAACATCTTGTTCGGAGTTTGACAGCATAATCAAACTGAAGGCAACATCAAGTGTATCATTTCCTGCCTGAGAAGGTGATTTCCATGGAAGATTTGAACTAGTGTCAGATACATTTTCTCCGAGTTTCAACAAAGATGAGATATCCTTTTTCATGCTTGATTTTGGCTCATATGATATGGCTTCTTCAGCATTTGGTATAAAAGGTAGTAAGGAAGATTTTTCTTGGAAGTTCAATGTGTTTTTATAAGACGTACTGAGACAAAGATTCTGCTCTTTCAGTTGATCAACAATGCTGTTTTCTGGTGCTTTTGCCTCAGTTGGAAAATGGCACAATTCTTGGCAGCTCTCTACAATTTTGGGTGGATTTTCTTCTGGCGACCTGC
Source organism: Ostrea edulis (assembly GCF_947568905.1). NCBI lineage: Eukaryota > Metazoa > Mollusca > Bivalvia > Ostreida > Ostreidae > Ostrea > Ostrea edulis. The sequence continues at coordinate 104,295,144 of NC_079164.1, forward strand.
TTAATGTGTCCAGTGTAATTGGATTGTTTGGAAGTTCCATCCCAGCTTCGTTGCTGAGCAATCCTAGATATGTAGAATATGTGAGGTCATCATCCAGATTTCTTTGCTCAGTGCATTCCAAGGCTGCAGAAACCCAGCCTGACACCAGCGGACTGATCTCACAATTCATATGGCTGTATGTTAGTGGTTCTGAGGAAATCCCCATGCATGGATCTGTAGTATGATGAGATATGCTCCATTCTTGGTTCTCTTCAGAAAATTCACTTGATATACTTGTCGAACTGCATCTGAGTTCTGATGACCTTGAACTGTTACTAAAGGCAAAATCATTGTCAGCATTTTCCAGAAAGTTCTCACAGTGGTTTGTGATACTGTATTCATTGATAATTTCTATCTCCTCATAACATGAAGAACTTGAATGAACCTCATCCTTCTGATAAGATTGGATTTCTGCAAGGTCTGGATCTTTGTAGATGAAATGTTTAATAATACCATGCTCATTGTCAACATAGTTTATTTTGTGAACTAGTTCCAACAGATCAGGGTTTTTATCAAAAAAGTTGCTTTCCATCTCCATGAACTTCAATTTTTTATTTGACCTTGCTTTTAGAAACTTGTCAGACATAGTAAGACACTTGTTGGAGGCCTTATTTTGATACATAGCAGGATTTAGGTTGCCGTATTCCACTGAAAAATACAACACATTATACCTAAAATAAAGCTTAGTCTAACACATTCAATGAAAGGGGATAAAATAAATTTCTGTGAATTCATGTCTTCTGCATAGAGCTACTAGTGAATTCATTTGATGAGTTCTTAGCAAGAGGCCCATGGGCCACATCACTCGCCTGAGTCAACTTGGCCCATATCTAAAGATTTTGCATATATATTTGCATGTAAAACTTTAGTCCCTATTGTAGCCCCAACCTACCCCCGAGGGCCATGATTTTTACAAACTTGATTCTGCACTATGTCAGGAAGCTTTCATGTAAATGTAAACTTCTTTGGCCCAATGAATCTTGGGAAGAATATCTTTAAATATTTTCTCTATATATTAGTATGTAAAACTTTGATCCCCTATTGTAGCCCCATCCTACCACTGGAGGCCATGATTTTAACAAACTTGAATCTGCACTACCCCTGGGGGCCATGCCTTTAACAAACTTGAATCTGCACTATGTCAGGAAGCTTTCATGTAAATGTAAACTTTTCTGGCCCAGTAAATCTTCAGATTTTTACAGATTTTCCCTATATATTTGTATGTAAAACTGATCCCCTATTGTGGCCCCATCCTACCCCCAGGGACCATACTTTGAACAAACTTGAACCTGCACTGAATGAGGTAGCTTTCATATAAATGTAAACTTTAGTCCAATGGTTCTTGAGAAGAAGATTTTTAAAGATTTTCCTTATGTATTTGTAAGTAAAACTTTGATCCCCTATCGTGGCCCCATCCTACTCCCGGGGGCCATGATTTTAACAAACATAAATCTGCACTACGTCAGAAAACTTTCATGTGAATTTAAGCTCTTCTGGCTCATTGGTTCTTGAGAAGATTTCTAAATGACCCCACCCTATTTTTGCATTTTTGTGATTATCTTCCCTTTATGGCCCTTTATTTGCACAAACTTAAATCCCTTCACCCAAGGATGATTTGTAGTGAGTTTGAAATTCATGGTTCTGGAGAATAAGATGAAAATGTTAAAAAGTTTACGGACAAACAAATGGTGACCCAAATATACCTCAGATGAGCTAAAAAAAAATGTTTTAAAAAAAGAATCCTAAGAATAAGAGAAAGGAGCCGAAAACAGAAGACCTTAATAGTATCAATGATACATCTAAGTATCAATGATAATAATAACAATGATTATTACAAAACGAATCAACAAATGAAGGATATCTTTTTATCACGATAGTCTGGAAAACTGAATTGAAAGAAATCTTTTAAAGTTCAAGGGCTGCAACTCTTCTGAAAATGTAGATCTGACTCAACTGAATCCAACTTAGCTGAATCTCTAACTCGACATTAGTATTACACTATATACCAGTATACATTGTTCAACTAAAAATCAGCTCAATATCTGCAGGTAAAGTGGAAAAAAATTCTGTACGTCAACTGAATTCGATGAAAACTCTCAAGTACTGTAACTGACTGCTAAAAGTCCTGTCACTCAGGTGCGAGTAGATCAATCGAATTCTGGGTGAAACTCTGATTATATATATCATCTTACTGAACTATAACTTATCAACATATGTGTATGGAAACAATGTACACTAAAATCAGCTTTATATTTGTATCCTGATCACCCCCTCCCAATAACCCCACAAATTACAACAAAGGACAGAGAAACAGAAGGAAGCAATGCTTTCAAAGGTCTAGACAAACAGAGAAACAGAAGGGAGCGATGCTTTTAAAGCTCTAGAAAAACAGAGAAACAGAAGGGAGCAATGCTTTTAAAGGTCTACACAAACAGAGAAACAGAAAGGAGCGATGCTTTAAAGGTCTAGAGAAACAGAAGGGAGCGATGCTTTTAAAGGTCTAGACAAACAGAGAAACAGAAGGGAGCAATGCTTTTAAAGGTCTAGACAAACAGAGAAACAGAAAGGAGCGATGCTTTAAAGGTCTAGAGAAACAGAAGGGAGTGATGCTTTTAAAGGTCTAGACAAACAGAGAAACAGAAGGGAGCGATGCTTTTAAAGGTCTAGACAAACAGAGAAACAGAAGGGAGCAATGCTTTTAAAGGTCGAGACAGAGAAACAGAAGGGAGCGGTGTTTTTAAAGGTCTAGACAGAGAAACAGAAGGGAGCGATGCTTTTAAAGGTCTAGACAGAGAAACAGAAGGGAGCGATGCTTTTAAAGGTCTAGAAAAACAGAGAAACAGAAGGGAGCAATGCTTTTAAAGGTCGAGACAGAGAAACAGAAGGGAGCGGTGTTTTTAAAGGTCTAGACAGAGAAACAGAAGGGAGCGATGCTTTAAAGGTCTAGACAAACAGAGAAACAGAAGGGAGAGATGCTTTTAAAGGTTTAGACAAACAGAGAAAAAGAAGGGAGCGATGCTTTTAAAGGTCTACACAGAGAAACAGAAGGGAGCGATGCTTTTAAAGGTCTAGACAAATAGAGAAACAGAAGGGAGCGATGCTTTTAAAGCTCTAGACAAACAGAGAAACAGAAGGGAGCAATGTTTTAAAGGTCTAGGCAGAGAAACAGAAGGGAGCAATGCTTTTAAAGGTCTAGACAAATAGAGAAACAGAAGGGAGCGATGCTTTTAAAGCTCTAGACAAACAGAGAAACAGAAGGGAGCAATGTTTTAAAGGTCTAGACAGAGAAACAGAAGGGAGCAATGCTTTTAAAGGTCGAGACAGAGAAACAGAAGGGAGCGATGTTTTAAAGGTCTAGGCAGAGAAACAGAAGGGAGCAATGCTTTTAAAGGTTTAGACAAACAGAGAAACAGAAGAGAGCGATGTTTTTAAAGGTTTAGACAAACAGAGAAACAGAAGGAAGCAATGCTTTTAAAAGTCTAGACAGAGAAACAGAAGGGAGCAATGCTTTTAAAAGTCTAGACAAACAGAGAAACAGAAGGGAGCAACGCTTTTAAAGGTTTAGACAAACAGAGAAACAGAAGGGAGCAATGCTTTTAAAGGTCTAGACAAACAGAGAACAGAAGGGAGCAATGTTTTTAAAGGCCTATGCCCTGGCACACCCTGTCATCAATTAATCTTCAGCAAATTGCACATTTTTTAAAACACTTACATGATGGCATCCTTCTGGCAGATAACCTTTCCTTGGACAACTTTTTCATTTCTCTTATAAGATTTTTGATGAGATCTTTGTGTGATTGAGATTCAAAGTGTTTCCTTACGAGATGGGGATAGTTATATTCCTTCAGGCAAGTAGTACATTTGTGGACTTCCGTGGCATGACAGCTGTAGAAATGTCTTTGTTTGGCAACCTGTGGTCAAAATAGGCTTTTGAGAATAGTAAAAACAAGAGGTTCTGTGAGCAATACTCACCAAGAATACCCCCCCCCCCCCCACCTCCCAAAGGGTGTTCTTAATAGGTATAAATTACCCCTTTCCTGAGTGTAAAAAAGAAAGGGCATGACAAAAACCTTAGGTAGTCTCTTCTCTAGGAGTGCACTTGACCTTTGACCCCAAAATCAATAGGGAACATCTTAATCCCATATGTATGATATGGTGACTGTAGGTGGAAAGGATAACGCTTTAGAGCCCGGAAACCATATTGCTACTTCGATGTCCAGTGCACTTAACCTTTGACCCTTTAACCCCAAATTCAAAAGGGAATATCTTCGTCCCATGGGTAGTCCATATGTATGATATGGTGACTGTAGGTGGAAAGGATAACGCTTTAGAGCCCAGAAACCATTGCGTCTACAGACGGACGGACAAAGACAACTCGATTCCAGTACACACACAACCCCCCCCCCCCCCCCCCCCAACTTTGTTGCGGGGGGGGGGGTATAAAAAAGATACATTGCTGGATCCAGTCAATGTTTTATGAAGCCCCTATTCATATTTATACTCCTCACAATATCAACGACTGAGAAGGAGAAGTGTATATTGTGTTACACCATACTGTAGATTCCTTACTTTACACGTCAAATATTGATTGATTGATTATTGTTTAACATCCCTCTCGAGAATATTTCACTCATATGGAGACATTCAAATACTGAATATCACAAATGGACTCATAGATGTCAAATTGTAGTAGCACAATTTCACGAGTAAATTGTTTATCAGGAGCTTTAAAATGTACATGTATTTCAACAATAGAAAAACAAGAGACCCACAGGCTTTATCGGTCACCTGAGCACTAGTAAAAAAGTATCACTAATCTCAAGTGTTATGAAATCTAGAAAAAATTTCCTGTTCTGAATATCTAAGCTAAACTCTAAATGTTCAGCAACAGTATAAAACAAGATGTGTTCTTAAAACTTCACTGCCCTCAAAAGTGCACACACTGATGAAAGGCTTTAAATAATTATAGGTGTATTAACATTATATAAAACATCAAAAGATAACATGTATATGACGCATCCTAAAGTCTGAATAACCCTGGGTTGTGAAATTCATCATTTTTTTGTACATCCTTTTCTGCTATTCCTAAGTATGCATTTAAATTTTATACAGTATCAACAAACTTACACATAAATACTACATACTAAGTTTGGCACCACCCTGGGGTCCGATTATTTAGAACCCCTACTCCGAGGATCATCAAATTTACAATTTTGGTAAAAGACTACATGTACCTGCTCTATTCATTTAGTTTCAATTTAGTATTAATAACACTAAAGAAGATGTTATTTAATAAGTGTTTTACACATTAACACTATATACCAAGTTTGGTCCCGCCCTGGCGTCAGGGATCATGAAATTTACAATTTGGTAGAGGCCTTCCTGCTCAACATCACTTAGGCATTTAGTTTTTTTTACACGTGTGTGGTTTTAAAGAAGAAGATTTTTGAAAATTAGTCTATATTGGGCAGTTTTTTTCTGCCCTGCCCCTAATGCCCCAGGGGGACAGGGATCCTGAAATTTACAATTTATGTCCCCCTTGTTCCAAATATGTTTCATAACAAATTTGAAAGGAATGGAAATGATAGTTACCAAGAAGAATTTAAAAATGTTAATTGTTCACACATTTAATAACTGACCATTCTGGTCCCACCCTAATACCAAAACCCCTACCCCTGGGATTATCAAATTTACAATTTTGATAAAGGACTACCTGTTCTTTCTAAATATCCATTTAGTTTCAATTTAGTATCAACAGTACTAAAGGAGATGTTATTTAAGTGTTACATATAAACACTATATACCAAGTTTGGCCCTGCCCTGGGGTCAGAACCCCTACCCTGGGGATCATGAAATTTACAATTGCAGGCCTTCCTGCTCTATATCACTATGCATTTACTTTTTCTTAAATGTGCGGTTCTGAGAGAAGAAATTTTTTGAAAATTAGTCAATTTTGGACAGTTTTTGCCCCGCCCCTAGGGCCCCAGGGGTGCTGGAGTCCTGAAATTTACAATTTATGTCCCCCTTGTCCCAATGATGCTTCATACAAAATTTGAAAAGAATTGGAATGGTAGTTATTAAGAAGTTAAAAAATGGTCAATTGTAAACACACGACAGACGACAACCAATTGCAAACTGAGTTTACTCAGGTGACCTAAAAATTTAAAGAAACTTGACCATGATTTTTACAAACTTCAATCTGAACTATGTCAGGAAGCTTTCATGTAAATGTAAACTTTTCTGGCTCAGTGGGTTTTCAGAAGAATACTTTTAATGATTTTTCCCTATATATTTGTATGTAAAATTTTGATCCCCTACTGTGGCCCCATCTTACCCCCGGGGATCATGATTTTAACAAACTTCAATCTGCACTGTCAGGAAGCTTTCATGCACATGTAAACTTTGGTGCAATGGTTCTTAAGGAGAACATTTTTAAAGATTTTTTCTATTTATTAGTTAGGTAAAACTTTGATGCCCTATTGTGGCTCCATTCTAGCCCCAGGGGTCACGAGTTTAACAAACTTGAACCTGCACTATATCAGGAAGCTTTCATGTAAATCTCAGCTTTTCTGTCTCAGTGGTTCTTGAGAAGAAGATTTTTAAAGTTTTGGATAATATTAGGGCTGAAATGATATGCCCCCTTCATGATACGATACAAATATATTGCAATGCTTATGCAGTGATTCAATATGACACAATGTACAGAAGAAACCAATAATAACATTGAAGAAAAATTAATTACCAACATTCACAATCATAATTTTAAAAGCAAAATGTTTCCAAACTGCCAAACGACAAGATGCCTGTTGGCTCTGTACTCGGTAGTTAAACCGATAAAGTTCATTATCATTTTCGTCAGACTCAAGGCAAACAACAATCTGAATGTTATTGGACTCTATTTTGTCCCTCATGCAGGTATCTTAGATAATATTAAAGTACAGGTCAAGCCTGATGCATTTTACTGAAACCATTTGTAATAAACATATCGAATCCAAGATCTAGGCAATGAATCGAACATTGAATCAATCGTTTATATTAAACAGTATCGATATTTCGGTCAATCGTTTCAGCCCTAGATAATATCTATGTAGTTTTGGGCAATCAGGCCTTCCTTTAGTCTGTTGGAATACCCATGGGAACATATTGTGCACCTTTATTAGCTGACTTGTTTTTGTATTTTTATGAGACAAAATCTATTTTAAAAATTCTACGTTAGAAGAAACCTCTTGTCTTCCAGTCAACAATTAGATATATAGACAATGTTTTAAACTTGCAATAAATGACACCACAGACTTCCACATCTGTTTCATATTTTGATGTTCTATTAAACATAAACTAACAACTAAAATTTACGACAAACAAAATGACTTCATCATCAGTTTTTTATTTTACGTAGCAATATTCCATTATCATCAGATTCTGCATATGGTGTACGTTTCTTTCTCCTAACTGATCTGATATGCGAGAACATGTTCTATGCATGATCAATAGTGATGTACCGATTATCGCCGACTTTCGATTGTCGGTCGTTATAACTGAAACGATGTGAATAATTGATTGCCATTTTCAAAATCGCTGACATAGGTATTTTTTTTAATAATACGAATATTCCTGCCGCGACTTAACTAAAATGAAAAATGGCTGACGAAGCTTAATCTTCAGATAAGACTGTATATTGTTTTAATATCCCTCTTGAGAATCTTTCACTCATATGGAGACACCACCATTGCCAGTGAAGGGCTGCAAATTTTAGGCCTATACTCGGCGCTTACAGTTTTTGAGCAGGAATGGATCTTTATCGAGCCACACCTGCTGTGACATGGCCCGGGGCCTCGGATTTTGCCTCTTACAACAAGCAAAGGGTGTTAGGGCTCTATTCTATCCCGGATCCCATAAGAACAAGAGTCGAGAGATCTATCCCTATCCCTGGAAAACCAAACCAAAAGTATGGGATTACCCACTACAAATTTCTAATGATTTTAGACGTCTCCATTTGAGAGAGAAATTCTCGAGAGAGACGTTAAACAAGATACAATCAATCAATCTTATGATTTTATTCTTATTAACTCAACAGTTAGGGTAAAAAATTAAGTAAATTTAATATATTTATGCCATAAATTGGAAATGAATAAAATTCGATTATTTTTAAATTAATCAATCGAAAAGGTGCATCCGATTAATCCGATCATCGATTAATATTTTTCTCCTGATTGCCCATCACTAATGATCAATTTCTAAATGTTACATAGGTCAAGATATAAAAAGTGCTATTTCCGTGTTTTAAAATAAAATTTCTCTACCAATAATAAAATCTGATAGATATTACACTAGCTTTTTACCCCATGAGTTTGCCTCGTGTAGTTTTTATACCACTAGTATTCTCTTTTGTACAAAGATCCAGAAAATGTAAAATATCACAAATAAGCCCATCCCATCAAAATACGACATGGGCAATTTTTTAAAGATTAATTTCTACTGAACATACAAATATGCAACATGACTTTGTTGGCTACAGGTTAAAATGTTGGAAACCTAATTACCTTAAATCAAACCTCTTCAAAAAATTTTAAGATATACTCGTTTCAGTTTAAAAATGACGAAGTCCATAAGTAGAAAAAAGCCTGTAACTTTAAATCTTTTCCAATCAATATGCAAATTACAGGTGCATATCTTCATGTGGTGAGTAATGAATGTACACATTTTCGAAAAAATATATGCACAAGTTTCTTAAAACATGCACAGACAAAACAAGAGGTACTGTGAGCAATGCTCACTAAGAATACCCCCCGCTTACCCCAATCTCCCAAAGGGTGTTGGTAATAGGTAAAACTTCAGTATTATGATCCAAAAGGTATCTAGGAACACAGCATCTCCATGCGATGAAAAAAGCCATTAAAGAATTTAAATGGAAACCATATTACTACTTTGATGTCCAGTGCGCGTGACCTTTGACCCCAAAATCGATAGGGAACATCTTCATCCCATGGGTAGTCCATATGTATGATATGGTGACTGTAGGTGGAAAGGATAACGCTTTAGAGCCCGGAAACCATATTGCTACTTCAATGTCCAGTGCAATTGACCTTTGACCTTTTGACCCCAAAATTGATAGGGAACATTTTCATCCCATGGGTAGTCCATATGTATGATATGGTGACTATAGGTGGAAAGGATAATGCTTTAGAGCCCGGAAACCATATTGCTACTTCGATGTCCAGTGCGCTTGACCTTTGACCTTTTGACCCTAAAATCGATAGGGAACATCTTCATCCCATGGGTAGTCCATATGTATGATATGGTGACGATCGGTAGAAAAGATAATGCTTTAGAGCCCGGAAACCATTGCGTCTACAGACGGACGGACGGACAGACAGACGGACAACCCGATTCCAGTATACCCCCCCACAACTTGTTGCGGGGGGTATAATCATGTTTACAGACAGACAGACATGGTGATTCCAATATATACCCCAAACTTCATTTGTGGGGGTATAATAAAAGATATTTTAGAAGTCCCTTACTAGAACCAGGGATCACATTAGCCTGTGTACTTACCTTCAAGTCAAACATTTTCCCACACTGTGAACACTTGTGATCATCTTTGATATGCCTCTCAACTTGTGCTGCTTTATTGAAACTTTTTTCACAATGTGAACATGGAAAGGCTTTCTGGGGATTCTTTTTGATAGTAGGCCCTCTAATACCCTTGCTATGCTGATGAGCTTTGAACTGTTTAAGACTTGTGTTTCTAAGTCCCTGGTGAATCCTAATGATAGGCTTACATGCAACAGACAATTGATTCTGTTGTTTACTGTCTGTTAATACATCTTCCTCATGTTTTGGAACGTTCACATCAACATTTGAGGTATGCTTTTTCTCTACAGGTTTCTTTTGAATACTTTTTGTGGATGTTTGTTTCTGTTTTCCAGTACTTTGTTTCTTCTCGACTGATTTGGCACCCTTCGTTTTCTGCTGTGAGGTACCTTTCCCAGTGTTTTGGCTTTTCTTTACTTTCACAGGGAAGAGCTTTTTCCTCACCTGGGTAGTTTTCTGAATGATATCTACCGTAGTCCTTGTTGTGGTCAGTGTTTTTGAACACTTGGTTTGAGAGAATGCAATCTGTTGAAAACAGTTACGGACCATTACTTTGGGAGATTGGCTTGATCTTGATTTTTTACAGTTTGACAATTGAAGATTTGTGTTTCGATTGTCACTTGTCGGCTTTCTTTTAACAACCCCATTTCTCATTTTAACATTGTATCCAGTTTTGGGGGCATTTTGATCATGGTCAATGTTATTCAATAAATGATCCTCTCCACCCTGTATTTCATCAGTATTGGTAGAATCTTCACATATGGCTGGAGTCAAAATCCCATCCATACATTTGTAATTTCTGCCTTCATACTTCAGGAACAGGTTATCTTTAGGCTTTTGTTCATCATTATGCTTTCTACATTTTGCTGTGTGGCCCTCGTGTACACTTTGTGGATTGCTACTGCCTTTATGTGTGTTTCTTTGAGATGCCCTTGTGCATCTTTTATCAGCTTTTTTCAAATGACAGGATTTTGAGCTGAGATTGGCATCTGGACTTGAAGTCTTTGTATCGGCTGTCCTTTTTGTTCTTCTTGGCATTATTCTGATACTTTCTGTGTCATTAGGAAGTACATTCTTGTTACGGATTCCTTTATCAAACATAGATTTGTCACTTTCACATGAATCTCCATCAAAAGAGGTACCTTTTAACCTTTCTGCGTAATTACATGACTCGCTTTCCATGTAGAAATCTTCTAGAAAATTTGGCAAAGCAAAGTCTGCTACTCTTAATGATGTAGAGACTCTTCTCAATCTCCTAACCCGACTTGTAGATAAATTTTCATCTTTTAGAAAAGCAGCCGACTCCTTTAGCAGCTGAATGGTTGAAACAGGTAGCTTCATGGTCCGTGTAGAATTAGAGGAGTCTTCACTGTATGGCATTTCATTCTCATCATCATTTTTCAAGGCCCCACATTTGTGTCGATGAGTTTTGCTGTCCGTTTTCGCATTGACTGACGAGGTTTCAACTTCTTTAGACTGCTCATTGCTTGATGTAGAAATATCATTGGCATTAACTGATGAGGTTTCAATATCTCTAAACTGCTCATTGCTTGATGAAGAAATATCATTGGCATTAACTGATGAGGTTTCAACATCTCTAGACTGCTCATTGCTCGATGAAGAGATATCATTGGCATTAACTGATGAGGTTTCAACATCTCTAAACTGCTCATTGCTCGATGAAGAAATATCATTGGCTTTGACTGATGAGTTTTCAACATCTTTAGATTGCTCATTGCTTGATGAAGAGATATCAGTATGGCTGTTGAACTTGCAGATACCATTATTGCTGGATAAATCATCAAAATGTCCTGTTGATTTAGTTGTAGCATTGTCAAAGATTGCTGTGGATTCTTGTAGAGCTTTCTCATCTGAAGCTGTAGAGATTTCATTTTGTTGGAAACATCGAAAGTCTTCTTGTGCACCTGTCTGCATGACATCACTACCTTGGTACTGTGGGAGCTTGTTTTCTGTGTCAGCATCCACTGTTTCTTGTGAGAGAGCATCCAATAAGTTGTCATGAAATTCAAAAGAATCAGCATTTATTTGTAGAAACAAGTCAGTAAATGGCAAGTCTGATAAATCATTTGGACTCTCGTGTGTACTTTCTTTGTTGGTATCCATATTCTCAACATTAAAGATATAGTCAGCAGTTTGGACTTCAGTTTGCATTTGATCTATTTCACTTGCCATTCCAGCTTTCTGATGGGAGGTGTCACAAAATAAATGAGCACTTTCAACATTCATTGAACTCAACTCCAGTGATTTTTTATACTTTGTTAATCTTGGATCTTCAGGATTGTAAAAGTCTACACATTCATATCTCACTTTAGGAATATCATCTAGTGGAATAATGATCCATGGCATGTATGAAGAAGAAGTGTCAACATTCAACTGGAATTCATCCCTTCCCATTTTGGCCATTCTCTTGTCTAGAACAGAAGTTCTCTCCTCTTCATTTTCACTGCCATCACTTTCATCTTCAAAAATGTGACACCCTAGAGGTAAAGCGATTGGATGATACCCACCCTTCTCCATAAAACTGAATGACACATCCAACTTGAGACCTTCTGTATTCTCCTCCTTAAATGAATGACAAGTTGTCTCTAGTTCATCATATGAGTCTTCGATTATTTTCTCAGGAGTGATTTCAACTGTTTCTCTTGTTTGAGATGTTGCAATACATCTGGGTAATTCTGGTTCATCACTATGTGGTGAGACATTATTGGATACTACTGTCCTTTCTGAACATCTATTTGATTTTTCAGCCAGCCATGCTTGCACTTGACTTTTCTTTGTACTGTCAGCTTTAGAAGTATTCACTGTTAATGGAAACATATTCTGAAAGGCATTTCTGTCCCTATAATTTAGAAATGGTGCTGTATCATTTTCTTTGGCAAGCTTTGAGGATGAGGCGATGAAATGATGCTGAGATTCAGGTGAACTGAAACTTGATGAGGTACAAGATTCCACCTCTCCTTCCCTACTCCGAATGAAAGATTTAGCACATCCATCTTCAATACCACAGCTGGAGTTTTGGCTCTCATAAAGATTTTTGGTTTTTGCTGCAAGGTTTGCAATATATCGGCTAGTCATTTCATTGTGCTTGAGCTGAGATATGTATGGTGAAGGAGCAATGGGAAAATTCCTCATAGATAATCCTAGAGATGCAGTGCCTATAGGTTTACTGATACTACTCCTGGACTGTCGTCGAGTATATGTGGTATTTCTGCAGGTATTGACGTGGGTGCATCGAAATAGTTTTTTTGGTTGAGATTGCTGCAGAGGAAGGTTATGCAAATGGCGAAGCTTGCGTTGTTGGAAGTGAAAAGAATATCTATTAGGTGGAGCAGATGGATGATTTCGAAATGAACCATTCCCATGTTCTGCACTACTTAGACATGCACTGGTAGTACTATTCCCGACTAACTTTCTGTGTAACATGAACGTCTGCTTGTGCAGGGAACGTCGAGGTAGCAATGTTGCAGTGTGACTATTCATACCAACATAAATTTTTTGTGATTTGTAAAAAAAATTTCTTGTGCCTAGAATTTCTTCATCTGTATAAGGAAATTTAGGTTCAGAGAAACTTCTTGACTCGTCCATTTGAAGTTCTTCACTACCATTTCTCATTTCAACAGGGTGGTCCATACTTTCATACATTTCAAAGAATCCCATTGGAGAGTATCCACGAGATTGATCCATTTTGATTGCAGGTTCAGAGAAACTTCTTGACTGGTCCATTTGAAGTTCTTCACTACCATTTCTCATTTTAACAGGGTGGTCCATACTTTCATACATTTCAAAGAATCCCATTGGAGAGTATCCACCAGATTGATCCATTTTGATTGCAGATAGATTTGTTTCTACAGATCAAATCCAAATCTGGAACAACAGAAAAGCCTTTCATACTAGAGCTGTCATAAGATAATGGAGTATACATGTACTTGAAATATTGTAAAGCTGAAGACCAGAAAGACAATAGTTTCAACATTAGTAATGTTTCACCTCAATACAAGTCACAGAATGCAATCATTTCCTTTGACCTTGATGTTTATTAATTATCATAGCAGAATAAGCAGTGTATAAATTTTCAGGGAAATCCATGTGCTTAGAGTCTCTTAGAAAATGTCTGGACAAAATCTAGAAAGACAGATGGACAGACAGACATGATGATTTCATTAAACTTCTCTTAAACTTATGCAGTAGTTATCTCATTACAAAACTAAAACAAAATGATAAGTCCATAAAGTTGAAAACAAGAGGCCCACAGGCCTTATCAGTCACCTGAATACTAGTGAAAAATTATCACTACTTCCATGGGCTATGAAATCTAGAAAATATTTCCTGTTCTGAATTCTAATGTTCAGCAACAGTATAAACAAGATGTATTCTTAAAACTTCACAGCCCTCAAAAGTCCATACACTGATGAAAGGCTTTAAATAATAGGTGTATTAACATTAAAACATCAAAAGATATGACTAATCCTAAAGTCATAACCCTGGGTTAAGAATTTCAACATTTTTTGGACATCCTTTTCTGCTATTCCTAAGTATGCATTTAGATTTTATACAGTATCAGCAAACTTACACATACATATTATATATACTAAGTTTAATCCCACCCTGGGGGTCAGAACCCTTACTCTGGAAAATATCAAATTTACAATTTTGGTAAAAGACTACCTGCTCTATCCATTAAGCACTATATACCCTGTATGGCCCCGCTCTGGGGTCAGAACCCCTACCCCGGGGATCATGAAATTTACAGTTTTGGTAGAGGCTTTCCTGCTCTACATCACTATGCATTTAGTTTTTCTTACATGTCTGCAGTTCTTGAGAGGAAGATTTTTAAAAATTTATCACAATTTTGGGCAGTTTTTGCCCCTCCCCAAAGGCCCCAGGAATGCAGGAATCCTGAAATTTACAATTTATGTTTCCCTTATTCCAAATATGTTTCATACTAAGTTTGAAAAGAATTGGAATGATAGTTATCAAGAAGAAGTTAAAAATGTCTATTGTTCACACATTTAATAACTATAGTCTAGTCAATCTAGCAAATCACCTCAAAGTAATTGCAACAGAAACAAACTCAACGGAATTTAATAAACAAAAGCGTGATTAACAACATACAAAAAATCGGACAAAATCGGACAATGGGAAATATTTAAAATTTAGACTTAAATGTTTTAGTAAACCATCGATATTTTGTGGTGTTTACGGCACACCGTACACGTAAAGGGGAGTAACTTAACTGTGACAGTCATCGGAATAAAGTTATACACGACGATCTAAAGTGCATGTAATAAAAAACGCGATTAAACAGCTTAACAGTTGTATTAAAAAGGTGATTTTAAGACCTTCTATATACATACAATATTGCTCAGCATCTCATATTCTTTGCCGACTTCCATTCCAAGGGAACTTTCGCGAATAAAGCTTCAAAATATTTTGTTTGACCCTCTACTGAATAAATTTAAATTATAAAACACAATATTTACTTTAGAAGTTATGAATAATCAATTATAAATGAAATCTTAAAGAATTAGTGTCAATTTACAAGGGGGAATTACGGTTGTTAAAAAAGAAAGTATGGAAAGCCATTCAGGTTAAAAGTTTCAGTTATTTTGTATCTTCATCATTTGAGCAAGCGTTTTGTATTAAAAACTTTTATAAAACTAAGTAAGTAAAGTATTTTTGCTTTTCTTTTTCAAATTCAGTTTTGGGGAGTCATTCATGGGTAATAATAATGATAATAAAACATTGATAATACAAATAATAAAAATCAATGTAAGTAAACACTTGCGCAAAGTATCATGATTTGATGTAAAATCGAGTAGTTACTCTTTCTAATTAGTCTTGGGCTCACGACCTGCGGAACCATATCTCCTAGCAGCATGCGAACAGCGCGCTAGACTGCCCGGCCATCTATTCAAGACAAAACTTGTTTTCGATGACGATGGAATTTTCGCCACGCTGGCACACGATCATTGAGAATGGAAATGGGATACAGTTATTTATCGTAAATTTTAGAGGATCATACAAAATGCACATTGTGTTTGAAATGTCTATATATAAAGCACAGAAATAGCAACGAACTCTGAAATAAACATAACTGCCCTAAGGGACGAAATCAATGTCGGATGAAAATTTAAATTCAATTAGTTAGGGGGAGGGGAATAAAAGCTCCCACAAGTTTCTGTCATCCGACATCGATTACACTTTAGTGGAAAAAGGAAAAAGACAAGCGACTGTTGAATACCACATAATATTTAAAACATATTAATGAACATTAAATAGATTTAATGTACACTTTCATTTGTGAATAAACAGTAGAAAAGGTATACAGAGTGTTATTTATAATCGTACGTTTCTTTTCTTGTTATTCGATTAGTTTCAACATTTGTCATATTAAGTTTTAAAGGGGGGGGGGGGGGGGGGGGGGGGGGGGTTCTTGGTGAAAACTATGTGAACTTAGTTTTTTGTGAGATATTGAATTTTTGATCTTGCCCCTAATATAAGTGAAGAATATCGTTAAAACCAGACGTCTTTTTAGGAAACGAAGTTTGTCAATCCTTTCCCTTTCTACATGCATTCACAGGATGCGACACAACGTCAAGAATGTTCGGCATCGGAACTGAGGTCCTATATAGTTAAAATGTAGACAAATCGCAGGCTACTGACAAACAAGTTGATGGTGAAGGGGTTTCAACTGTTTCGTTTAATTTAAGTCAGCATTTCGCGAATTATATGGTCGTTATAACAATCTACTTTGCCAATACAACCTATCATTGGGTCAAATCTGGCTGACTTGTTTCATATAGATTGTTAGGCCGTTTTTGGCACAATGATATTGAATAAGGGTAACTCCGTTTGCCTTATTAAGATATAGAGCTCAAAGCGGGTGTAACCAGTCAACAGGGGATGCTTACTCCTTATAGCCCATAGGCATCTGATCCCACTTCTGGTATATCCAGGGGTCCGTGTTTGCCCACCTCTCCATTTTGTATTGCTTATAGGAGTTACGAGATGGATCACTGTTCGTTATCTTCACCTTCCTATATGAGGATTTCATAGAGAAAAAGATATATTCTGGTGTCGATGTCATATCGACTTTGTACGATGGAATACCATAGAGACACTTATAGGAGATTTGCTATGTGAAGAATTGTCTAACACAGTATCATTTTTATAAGTTCAGTCATTGCCACTAACTACTAACTAGAGCTGCAGAAAAGGAGCACTGCAAGAATTTTTTAAGTCATAGAGTGGACTAAAGAAATGATTAATTTGGATCCTTCTAATTGGGGCTTATCACTGCTTTCAGCAATTCTTGTATCCGTTAAAACTAAATTACAAGTCGCACCAGATAAACTTTTGAACGTTTTTCGCTGTAAATGCAAGGCAAATTGTGACACTAGCCGTTGTACTTGTAAAAACATGGACTGAACTGTACTGCAATTACTCAAATGATCACTTATATAATTATCAGGCACGTAGCAATAATGGCTCTACACCTTTTATCATTACATGCAAAGTTAATAAATTTTTACGTACAGAGGTCGATTTTTAGACAGATTGGTTGCCCTCCTTTTCTTTTTTCTTTTTTTAAATAGCATTGTCGTGAACTGTACACAGTGGAAGTGTAAAATTGAACTGAGAGAACAACCTTAGCCCCCCCCCCCCCCAACACCACACACACCATCAAGGATTTTTATAACTTTGGATTAAAATTTACTTGTCAATTTTCAGGCAATATTGTGAAATTATCTTCACACACACACCCTTTTTTGCGATGCTGCGTGCCTGATTCATTTTGCTTTTAATTCTATGTGTCCATTGTTTTAATTTAAAACAGATTACTCCTGAAATTCTCGGTATTAATTGCACAATAATTTGGATAGAACTAAACATCAAATACGGCTATAACCCCCCCCCCCCCCCCCCCCCTTTCCCAAACTCTAGAACTTGACAAAGTGCACGTATTAAAGATTTCTTTATAAAATCGAAGAAACTGAACCTTGTTTCGTCATAGGTGTAGTACAAACTGTTAAAACTCAGCTTAATAAAGAATTTGGTAACGTAAGCTTTACTATATACTGTTTGTTTTAAAATACTACATGTATTTATGTGAAACATAGGACCGGAATGGTAAGCGCGCCTCCAACTTCCGATGTAAGGGGAGTATCTGCAAAAATTGTAGGTCATCTTTTACAGACCATTTTTGAAGGGGCACTTGTTTTGTGTTAACAGTTTATTTTAATGTATAAATCTTCATGTGGTAACTCATATATGCCTAATGGACAGGAAAAAGTATTTTCTTCCAAAATGGACAGGAAAAAGTATTTTCTTCCAAAATCCAGTTTTTAACGATTTTTGTTGGAAAATGAAGATTTCAGCCCAAAATTCAGCAAGGGAAAATAAATTTTGGTGCAGAAAAGATAAGTTGTGCATTTGGACGTTTTATTCTTAAATTTATAAGATCAATGCCATCTCTCCTATAAAACAATCATTTCCTATCATTTCCAGTTTTTCACTATTTTTGTTTTAGAAAAAGGTAGGTTTTCCTACCTAAAATGATATTTTTCATATATATTGCCAATAATCTATATATCTTACTTGTTGAGCAGTTTTTAAAATAAATCCTAACTTCAATTCTTTATTGGTAGACTCAAATGTATGACAAAATGTGGGTTTTTTCTTAAAATTTCAATCTTTAACAATTATATTCAAAACAGCAAGATTTTACCCAAAAATTACAGTCAAGGAAAGAATATATTCTGCTGTAAAAAAAATTAATCGAACATTTCCAGGTTGATATTTGAGATATGAAACTTATTTTCACTGTATGTTACATAAAATGGACATTTTCTTCAATTTCCAGTTTTTAGCGATTTTCATGAAAAAACACATCCTTTTACCCCAAAATTCCAATTTTCCCATGGAAATACAAAAGCCGATTTTTAATATGTTGTTTGCATGTGTTTTCTTGCATGAATAATCAAAATTTCATTTCTGTTGCAATTAGTTTGAGGTTTTGCTCATTTTTGAGCTAGATTGACTAGACTACTAACCATTTTGGACCCACCCTGATACCAAAACCCCTACCCCTGGGATCATCAAATTTACAATTTTGGTAATTAAAAGGACTACATATTCTTTCTAAATATCTATTTACTTTCAATTTAGTATCAATAGCACTAACGAAGATGTTATTTAAGTGTTTTACACATTAACACTATATATCGAGTTTGGCCCCGCCCTGGGGTCAGGACAACTACCCCGGGGATCATGAAATTTACAATTTTTGGTAGAGGCTTTCCTGCTCTACATCACTATGCATTTAGGTTTTCTTACATGTTTGTGGTTCTTGAGAAGAAGATTTTTGAAAATTGGTCAATTTTGGGCAGTTTTTGCCCCGCTCCTAGGGCCCCAGGGGTGCTGGAGTCCTGAAATTTACAATATATGTCTCCCTTTTCCCAATGATGCTTCATACCATATTTGAAAAGAATTTGAATGGTAGTTATTAAGAAGTTAAAAATGTTCAATTGTTAACGCATGATGGGCGACGACAGACGACAACCATTTGCAATAGGTCACCTGATTTTACTCAGGTGACCTAAAAAGTGGGGTTTACCAAATATTCAGTATTACTCAGGTGACCTAAAAAGTGGGGTTTACCAAATATTCAGTACTTGGCGATAAGTAATTTCCCAAAGAAAATTTCCACTATATATTTCATGCAAAACCATATATTTTCAAACAGTTTTCCTGAACTCATTTCTTGATCAATTTTGATGAAAATAAAAAGCAATGATCTCGGACGTATTCACAGTATCATATAAAAGGTGAATATAACGAACAGTGATCAATCTCATAACTCCTATAAGCAATACAAAATAGATAGTTGGGCAAACACAGACCCCTGGACACACCAGAGGTGGGATCAGGTGCCAAGGAGGAGTAAGCATCCCCTTTCGACCGGTCACACCCACCGTGAGCCCTATATCTTAATCAGGTAAACGGAGTTATCTAAATCAGTGCACCAAGAATGGCCTAACAATCGGTATGAAACACGTCAGACAGCATTTGACCCAATGATAGATTGTATTGACAAACTAGATCGTTATAACGACCATAGCATTTGTGAAATGCTGACTTCAACCGAGACTGTTGAAACCCCTGTACTATCAACTTGTTTGTCAGTAGCTTACCTCAATTTAAAAACTGACCATACGCAGAACAGGCTATTGCGTATCGAATCAATTGAGATATATAAACACCACATGCAGGTGATAATGGAATATTGCTACATGAATATGGGAAGTTGACGATGGAGTTTAAGACTTAAAATGTTTTGACTTAAATTATCAGAAATATGTACTATGGGAGGTACTGACTAAAACCCGGTCTCGGTCCCGGTCTTCGGTCTCGGTCCCGTGACTAAAACCCGGTCTTCGGTCCCGGTCCCAGATTTTTTTATTCGATAAAAACAGAATACATCAGAATATTTTAGCCCCAATTTCTCGTTAATTTAGATATGACAAATCATGCCTGCATTCTGATAGTTGATTGATAATATTATTGTCGTCTTTCGTAAAATAATATGTGAAAACTCCGGGACCGTTGGGACCGAGAAGTAAAAACAGTGCTAAAAGCCGGTCCCGGTCTCGATGTTTTTTATTTTTCTAAATAGCCGCTTTAATCTACTTTTTTATGAGAAAAAGATAAGAGTGTTATATTCAATGACATTCCTTTGTATGCACATGTTTGATTTATTGTATGTTTGTGTTTTATTCCAATTTTCCTTTTTAATGTCAAAATCGAACTCAACTACGTGATTTTTCTCTCCCAAATGAACGCGTTACAATACATTTTCATAAAAAGATAAGGGTGTGGAAGAGAAATGATATATATGTACTTATCTTGGTGTATTTGTTTGTAATTTACTGTTGGATGTAGTATTTACAAAGTCTTTTTTATATTTCATTTAGGTCAAACACCTGACCACACGATTGATAAAATTTTCAAATTCAATGTTGGTGTATTCCGAACTGGGTCTCTGTATATGTACATGTATTCTCTCTCTCTCTCTCTCTCTCTCTCTCTCTCTCTCTCTCATATTTACGAGTGTATCGTAAGAATCGCACTAATTTGTTAAATTATGATGTTATATTAGTTGTTTTAATCAGGGAAGAAAAGCCTCTATGTAAATATTAGAATAATGCGTGCAATATATGAGTCCAGAATGCACGATGTATGAAGTACTTTAAAAAATTATGTTCATAAGTGAAATGGAAAAAAAAAAAAAATATTGTTCTTAAATTTTATTATGATTATTGAAACATGATGAATAATTGTTGTTGATAGCGAAACAAAATTAATGTGCACTCTAGTCAACAACCCCTCCCCCGCCCCTTTCCAGAAAGATTCTGAATACAAGAATGATGCTTTTGAAAAGCAAATGTTATACCCCCGCAATCGGATATTCGGGGCACATTTATATAGTTTTTGGTCCATCCGTCTGTTTGTCAGCAAAAACTTGAACCTTCGGCATAACTTTTGAATGCATGTTGATAGGGTTTTCATATTTCACATGTGTACTCCTTGTGACAAGACCTTTCTTTACATGCAATTCTTCACTTTTCAAATTTGACCTACTTTTGAAAATCTTTAGCTTTAACCATAACTCTTGAACGGTTAGTAAAAACACACGAGGGTATAAAATGCTTCACGCAGGCATACTTTTCATGAAGCACTAACAGTAGGCCTATTTGTATTTTCAAAACTGAAATTTATTTCTTAAATAAATTTACATGTATGTCTTGCATATTTATAAATGTAGATTTCATTGTTTGTAAATTTATCAGTTTATGTCAAATTTATGCACTTTGAAATATAAGATATTTTGAAAATAGGAAACCAACAGTTTTTGTGCAGCATAATTAATACATATATGTTTGCACATATACGTATATAACTATTCACAATGAATATAGTTACCACATAATATTACAGTAAAACATACCATTGAGTATTTGAAGATCATCTAAAGTCAGAGGGTATCTTCTGTATAAGTATACAGAATCTGAGAATTTTTGGTGAGCATGTGCTCTATGTATGACACACTTTAATAGATACTATAAATATATTAGGTGGACCTTTTTAAAAGCATTGTATCTAAAAGAACCACAACTGAAAAAAAAAAAAGAAAACTAAGTATGAAATAAGAAAGGAAAAAATATTTTATATTTATTATTTATTGGTTATATACAACTATACCATATAAAGAGATCGGGTTCGGAATACCAAACATGAATCTTTGAAAACTGATTTTGACAGGAATAGAAGAAATAAAATAAATGAACAAATAAACTAACTGTAAATTACAAACAAATACACCAGGATAAGTACATATATATTATTTTCCTTCTACATCCTTATCTTCTAATGAAAAGGTAGTTTGTAACGCGATCATTTGGGACAAAATGTCACGTACATGTACATGTAGTTGAGTTCGATTCTGACATAAATACATGTATAAACAATATTGGAATAAAAAACCTATACACACAATAAATATATGTATACAAAGGGATGCCATTGAGTATCACGTCCTTATATTTTTTATGAAAAGGTAGATTAAAGCGGCTATTGAGGAAAAATGCCGAGACCGGGACCGGCTTTTAGCACTGTTTTTATTTCTCGGTCCCACCGGTCCCGGAGTTTTCACATATTATTTTACAAAAGAAGAAAATAATATGATCAATTTACTATCAGAATGCAGGCATGAGATGTCATACCTAAGTTATTGAGAAATGGGGCTCAAATATCCTGATATATTCTGTTTTTATTGAATAAAAGTATCTGGGACCGGGACCGAAGACCGGGTTTTAGTCACGGGACCGAGACCGAAGACCGGGACCGAGACCGAAGACCGGGACCGAGTTTTAGTCAGTACCACTATGGGACTATCCCTGGCAAAAAAGTAAAAGTGAATAATGATTTCAAGCAAACCAAATGAGCAAAATCTATGAAGTTAACTTACCCGCATCTAAAGTTTAATGCAAAATGGAGAGAGGGGAGATTGTACATGGCTGACTTAGGCGGAGGTAAAGGTAATGACTTGTTTGGTCTGTGTTGATCGTTATGGCACCAATCATTCTTCCACTAGTTCTAATCGAAAAGGACAGCACTTTTCTAGCAGGTTGTTCAAACTTCAGAATGACCACTGTGGTTGATCACAAGAGCAGTGTTGCTCACAAAAAAGTTGCTTAACTCCAAAGTGCATCTGTCAGGACTGAGTCCTACATTTTGCTCAATACTTCAGCAGACAAAGCTTTGCTTTCAGGTAGATTGATCCTGGTGTGGTTAAGTGTACATGAGAGTGTGCACAGGATGATGTGATGCGTCTAGGTGGTAGTTTAATGCAGTATAGTGAGTGCTTGCACTGCTTGCTCCCAGCTGCTGCTGCTGTATAGACCGTCTGGGCGAAAAGGGGGCAAAATTGCACAAGTCCTCCCTGACAGTATATAACCTCTCCATCACCAAGATCCTAACTGTACCTCTACGAGGTACCACACATCCACTGGCGCATCACAGTTCCAGGCTGAACAGTTAGGGATCTCGGAGGAGCTTGGCCCCCAGAAGTGCGATGTGCAGGCCCATCGGCGGATGGATATGCCCTGACGTCCACCATCCAAGCCCCAGTTATGGGTTAAATAACTGGACAGGAAGAGTTCATAAGCTTTGGTTAGCAGTCCTCCTAGGAGAAAGTCACTCCAAAATCAAACTAGGACAGATGGAGTTCTATAGCCATGTCAAGCAGTCCATCTAGGAGATGGATCACTCTGATCACAAAGCCTAGGCGGCCAGACTCATCCAGGTGGAAATCCAACCTAGGCTGCGATAGGCCAGCAACCTATCCAGCTGAATTTATTTATCTAGCTACAGAAACCACTATAGTAAACAACACTATTCCAGGACAGGGGACCTCAGGTCAAATACCTATCATGACGGCGGGCACTGAAAGCCGAGAGGATAGCGTCAACCTGACGGGGAAACCTAAATGGAAATCACAACTGCTCAGTTGTAAAGGAAAACTGTGTGTCGGTACATGGAATGTTCGGACATTACTACATTTTGAAACAGGAAAATTGAAGGAATTATGTGATAATGCAGAAAGGTACCATCTTGAGATCGTTGGAGTACAGGAAGTTAGATGGAAAGGACAAGATCCGGCATGATTCATGGACATTTATATACTCATGCAGAGATGACCAAAAACATGAGGCAGGAGTAGGTGTACTTTTATCCAAGAGAGCAGCTGATGCAGTTAATTCCACCGACTGTATTAGTGAGCGCCTACTAAAGATCAGATTTAAAGCTGGATTGTAATGTATGCACCAACAGAAGTAGCAAACACACCAGAAAAAGCTGGAGTCACTAACCTTACTGTGATTGTAGGGTTATGCACCAACAGAAGTAGCAAACACACCAGAAAAAGCTGAAGTCACTGACCTTACTGAGATTGTAGGGTATGCACCAACAGAAGTAGCAAACACACCAGAAAAAGATGAATTTTATGACCAGTTGAACAACATTCTGGGCAATATACCACGACATGATATGTGCCCCTTGATTGGTGATTTTAATGCTAGAGTGGGACAAGATATAACAGCATATCCCAGAGTAATAGGCCAACATGGCATGGGTGACATGAACGAGAATGGACAGACTCTTGACACATGCAGTCTTCACGAAAAACTTTGTAAAGCACAGGCCCTTCGGGCCTCCCAGTATAATAATTGTGCAAGCCCGAACAATATTTTGCAGGCCCAAAATGTTTTTTTCTAATTTGACCTCTTGTTATTTGCTGATTCTACACTATAGATACATGCATGTTCTACTGTAGGAAAATACAGGTCAAGATGATCATAGTTAGAGAACAACTGACATTAAAAGGATTATCTTATTTTTCAACATATTAATCTCGCGGATACATCAGCAGCTCATGTTCAACTTTGTTTTGTATACACCACGCACAAAACATTTTGTTTTCTCCAGAATCACTTAAATGTTAGCCAAGGCCTACCCTCGCAGTGTTCGAAATTGGTTTAAAACTTCGTATAGACCACACTGGTCTATGCCAAAACAAGACGACTTAGACCTCATCGAATTGGCATAGACCACAACATTGAAAAAATAATAACACAAATTTAAAACATTTTCATTTACTTCTAATATACTTCAGTACTTAGAAAGTGTATTTTTTTTCCATTTCTGTAATATCATCCTTTCCTCTTAATGTTTATCAGACGTCAACTGATCATGCAAGGTCCTCTTGGATAACTTTATTGCTAAAAATCTAGAAAATTGGCATAGACAATTTGGTCTATCTCAATTACAGTTGGCATAGACCAGTGCCATTTGACATAGACTCGGTCTATGGTTAATTTCGAACACTGCCATTGGTCCAATGGGACATGAATTTTTGGTTTTTTCTCCTTGTACGACAGTTTTTTGGGGTTTTTTTTTTATCGGATGGTTGTGATTGTGAAATACGCTTGGGTGGTTTTGAATTTCCCGGACGAGCCCCCTCCTTATAATTCAGAAAAGGCAGCATGGTTGATAATTTTTCTATGCGAAATTTGACTACTAAGCCATGACATTTATTCTGAGTCAATCTCACGCTTTATTTGTAATATATACAGAACATATAAGAAAACATTTACAGGCCCACCGGACTCCAGGGTTTAATACTTTAAGAAGCCCGATCTCGGTTTTACTGGCCTCAGGCATCGGGCCACTGGTTAACGTCGAAGACTGCACATGTAGTACCCATGGTTTAGTAACTGCTGGCACCATCTTTCAGCACAAGGAAATTCATAAGTATACATGGACTAGCAATACAGTATCAAGAACAAAAGCACAGCTTGATCATATCATAGTCAATAGTAGATGGAAACACTCCATGACAGACTGTAGAACCTACAGGGGTGCTGATATCTTCAGCGACCATGAGCTACTAATTTCTACTATCACCATGAAACTGGCAAAACCTAAATCAAGGGGTGCAAAAGGAAAGTTTGCCACTTATAAGCTTTGCGACCAGATAATGAAAGAAAGATTCCAACAAGAAGTGAAGAAACATCTGATAGAGGAGAACAGTCAACAGCTTGAGATAGAAGAAGACTGGGATAACATCAAAAATGGAATTCTACATACTGTAGAAAACACCATTGGTAGGATTAGGCATAAAAGAAAAGAATGGATTAGTGTTCAAACAGAAGAATTGGTGGAAAAGAGACGAACGGTAAAAGCAAGCAAAGATTCAACTGGAACTAGGCGAAACTCAGAGGAATACAGAAAGCTTGATGCTCTTGTAAAACAAGAGGCCCATGGGCCACATCGCTCACCTGAGTCACCTTGGCCCATATCTGAAGACTTTCCATATATATTTGCATGTAAAACCTTAGTCCCTATTATGGCCCAAACTGCCCTTTGCAAACTTGAATCTACACTATGTCAGAAAGCTTTCATGTAAATCTCAGCTTTTCTGGTTTAGTGGTTCTTGAAGTTTTTCCCTATATATTTGTGTGTAAAACTTTGATCCCCCCTTGGGGCCCCATCTTATCCCCGGGAGCCATGATTTGAACAAACTTGAATCTGCACTATGTCAGAAAGTTTTCATGTAAAAATCACCTTTTCTGGCTCAGTGGTTCTTGAGAAGAAGATTTTTAAAGATTTTTCCTATATATTTGTATGTAAAACTTTGATCCCCTATTGTGGCCCCATCCAATCCCAGGGGCCCATGATTTGAACAAACTTGAATCTGCATTATGTCAGGAAGCTTTCAGGTAAATTTCAGCTCTTCTGGCCCATTGGTTCTTGAGAAGATTTTTAAATGACCCCACCCTATTTTTGCATTTTTGTGATTATCTCCCCTTTGAAAGGGAAATGGCCCTTCATTTGAACAAACTTGGAAGCCCTTCACCCAAGGATGCTTTTGGCCATGTTTGGTTGAAATTGGCCCAGTGGTTAATGAGAAGAAGATGAAAATGTGAAAAGTTTACAGACAGACAGACGGACGCCGGACAAAATGTGATCAGAAAAGCTCACTTGAACCTTCGGTTCAGGTGAGCTAAAAAAGTTCAAAGAAAGATAAACAGAATTGGTTTGACAAATGTGCTAGTGAGTTAGAGGTAGCATCTGGTATGAAAAATCAAAGGAAGGTATTTCAGATTGTGAAAAAGATGAATGGGAAATCAACACCACAGCCAATGTCTGTAAAAAGCAAGGAAGGAAGCATACTGACTGACAAAGATCAAATGAAAGACAGATGGAGAGAACACTTCTGTGAGCTCCTAAACAGACCAGCCCCAGCACGAAGGTACCATCCAAGTCAACAGCTATGGGAAGAACTAGATATAGATACAAGTGAACCATCAGAGGAGGAAGTAGAAAAGGCAATCAACAAACTGAAGAACAACAAGTCAGCTGATATAGACAGTGTTACAGTAGAAGTGATAAAATGTGGAGGTCAACCCACCAGAGCCAGGTTCCATTCACTCTTGCTTAAGATCTGGCAAGAAGAGCAGGTGCCTCTAGACTGGAAAAAGAGTGAACTTTGTATTCTCTTTAAAAAAGGTGACATCAAAGACTGCAAGAACTACAGGGGCATTGCACTATTGTCTGTGGAAGGAAAAGCCTTCGCCTGCATTGTATTAAACAGGATAAAAGATGCTGTTGATAAAAGACTACGAGAGAATCAAGCAGGATTTAGGAGATCGAGAGGATGCATTGACAAAATATTTTGTCTGAGAATACTGATCAGAAAATGCCTTGAGTTTCAAATACCAGCAGTCACCACTTTCATCGACTTTAAAGCAGCTTTTGACAGTGTACATAGACCATCCTTATGGAGAATAATGAAGGAATACTGCATCCCAGAAAAGATCATAAGCATTATCAGAAACACCTATAATGGATCTCAGGCTAGAGTGAAAGTAGGAGGTGAATTTTCCAACTGGTTTTTTGTCGAGACTGGGGTGAGGCAAGGTTGTGTTTGGTCTCCTCTACTGTTTGGCATTCTCATAGACTGGGTATTAAGAAAGTCCTGTGACAGTCATGGATTGCAGATGAAGAAGCGTGTTCATACACTCGGGGGAATCGAGGACGGTTGGAAACTATCAGACCTCGACTTTGCTGATGATGTGGCTCTGATAGAACCAGACGAGGAAAAATCAACAGCAGCACTGGCAAGACTCAGGAGAGCAGGAGAAGAGGTTGGCCTTGTAGTTTCTGCAGAGAAAACCAAGGTTATGCCAATAGGTGAAACATCGGCATGCGTGACAGATGGAGAGTCTACCATTGATAAAGTTGAGAACTTTAACTACCTAGGCTCAACTGTAACACCAATTAATTCCATCGATATTGAGCTGAACATTCATATAGGAAATGCTGCCAATGCATTTAAGAACTTGCGCAACACTTGGAGAGCAAAGATCAGCCTCAAAATAAAAATGAGAATATATAGAGCAGTAGTCATTCCAACACTGCTGTATCATGCATCTGAGACATGGGCCACAACCAGGAAACATGAGCAACGACTAGACGCCTTCGATTCCAGATGTCTTAGAATTATCCTGAAGACCAAATGGTGGGAACGAAGGCGCAACAGTGACATTCGAGAGCTAACAGATCAACCATATGTCTCAACACTACTCATGAGGAATCGGCTGAGATGGTTTGGTCACATGTCGAGGATGGGAGACGAAAGATTCCCTAAGCGAATGTACGAGTGGGACCCTACATTGGTCTGAGGCAGACGAAAACAAGGACGACAATGGCAGAGATAGCGAGACACGCTGGCAAGAAACTTTACAACTACGGGCCTAACATATCAGGAGGCCAAAAATATAGCCAAAGACCGTGTGACATGGAGGGATACCATAGCGGCACTCACTAACAGTATCCAGAGAGAGAGAGAGAGAGAGAAAGAGAGAGAGAGAGAGAGATTGATCCTCATGTGATGTCATAGGTTTTTGCAATATAATCTTTATTAATTAAATAAAACTATGCGCATGATAGAAATATATCTTTTAGAGCAATTTTAGTCACTGAGTAAAATAAAACTTTGATAACGCACCAGACCCCCTGCACGCCTCATAAAGTTGCCCCCCCCCCCCCCCCTTCCAACTTTAATTTCTGGATCTGCCCCAATATATGTGTATCCCTGAAAATGTATTTTCATTGTAATACATAGTTAAAAAATTGAAATAATAACTTATGGTCACTTATGACCATATGTATACACTGGATATAGAAGACGTGATTCTGAGTAACATCAGACGTCAACTTAGCATCAATCATCAACTTAGTCATTAGTGTACCATTCCGTATAACAATATCGACAATATCATATTCTATGCAAATGTAGTTTATTACTTACCGTTAAACACGCTTTTTTCAACAGATCAAAATGATACATCGCTTGATTTTGGCGGTAAACTGTCGTTACCATTTGGAACATCTCGATTTCAACAGAATCGCACACTCTCGGGGTTTTTCCTTGGTTTTTTGGGGGTTTTTTTTACAGGGCGGACTAAACGCCGAGATGGATGAAAAGAAGTGGATAACAGTCAATATCTCCACAAGTATACAATGTTTTTAATTTAATAAAAACACGATAATTTCTTGAGCAAGAACAAGGTGCAGTCTAGTGTCTGTTGTTTTCCTGGTTATTTTTTTTTTATGATTTTGATATACGGTATTAAAATATCACAATCTTTTTTTTTTTAAAAACCAGGAAAACGTCAGATATTTCGGACTAGGTGCAGTCGAAAAATAGCGTTAACAGATTACAACAGCGACAGGATATTTAGTCAAATACGTATTTAAAATCACAGATGCTTGGGTTCAGGACCCCCCCCCCCCCCCCTCGCTTACCTCTAATGCCAACAGAGACATGTAATATCCAGTGAGGGTAATTTTTTAAAGGGGCTTATTTTGAGGGTTTTTTTGGGTGTTTTTTTTTTTTAACTTTTGAGGTATGTAAGACATTGTTGACATGCTTTAGAGAGATTTTCAACACAAAGATGATTAAATCAACTCGTGCCGGGTATTGAATTCGAGGGGGGGGGGGAGGGAGGGTCCTGAACCCAAGCACATGTCTGTGTTGAAGCGTATGCTTTCCAATCTTAATGAAAAAATAATAATAAGGTAACAAAAAGCAAAATCAATCAAAGTTGATTTGTTTAAAATAACATTATTACATAAAATGTGACTGATATTTTAATTTTTTAGACCAGTTTTTCAGAAGAGCATTTTAATATATATATATATATATATATATATATATATATATATATATATATATATATATTGTTTATTCTATATAGGAATAAGATAAAAAGTGTGTTTTATTTCAAGCTATATAAGTTGTACTCTATATGCAAATTATGCCATTTAACTCACTCGGATTAAAAAGTAATCGAGCTAATTTCTTATTTAATTATGCATTATCCCAGTCGGATAGTGAACGCCGCATTTCGAAATATTCGTGATTACGTGACGTTGCACGCAGAAATTCGAAAATCAACAACTAACCTACAAGGCAACGTAAAAATCTGGACGGCCTGCAAGCTGTTGACGGGACATATTCAGCGATAAAGGACGGTTAGACGGAAACAGAGTAGAGAGAACCACTCTGAGCAACCGAGGGTGTGGGGGTGGGGTGGGGTGGGGTGGGGGTAAATTAAATCACCATTCAATACTACATATATTGTGGTATTTCTAATACTTTTTCTCGCGCATTTGCGCACATCCAACATAAACGCCATTCCTATATAAATATGCACTAGAAAAAAATCACCGTTTTCTCCATACATTGCGTAGACCAGTACTCCTTTATACCCGTATATAATTTGTGGAAATTGTCAAAACATATTATTTTTCATAGTTTAACGTGCTGACAAAATTTTGGTGGGTTTTTAACATCGAACAAAATCCTGTTTAAAGTAGATCGATCCTCATGTGATGTCACAGGATTTTGCAAAAATCTTCATTAAATTAAACTTTGCGCATGATATGAGTATATCTTTCAGAGGAATTTCATTCACTGAATTAAAAAAAAAAGAAGAAATTGGTAAAGTATTGATAGTGAAAAAGTTTATATTTTGCATAAATAAACAATCATTTATAAAGGTGGCAACATATACATTTTTATTGTTATTGATCAAATTCAGCTATATTGAGTGGAAATTAATATAGTTTTTCAGCTTTCCACCATTAGTATTTATAAGTCACATGAGGATGGAACTACATGTACCGTAATACGGCACATATAACCTTTGAAGTTATATATATTTGGATATCATCGTAGGAATAAAAAAAACATGTATTTCATATCAAGCTCTATAAGCTATACACGTTCTGTAAATCATGCAATTTAAATCAATCGCATTAAAAAGTAAT
Organism: Ostrea edulis; assembly: GCF_947568905.1. Taxonomy (NCBI): domain Eukaryota; kingdom Metazoa; phylum Mollusca; class Bivalvia; order Ostreida; family Ostreidae; genus Ostrea; species Ostrea edulis. The sequence goes on from NC_079164.1 coordinate 104,326,254, forward strand.
CAAGTTAATTTCCTATCTAATTATGTATTAACCGAGTCGGATAGTGAACGGTCCATTTTGAAATACATGTACATGTATTTATGATCACGTGACGTTTTTCCAGTGTTTTCACCCAAGAAGATGCGGGTCCACTTCCAGAGGCGCCAATATATGAGTATGACGAAGAGTTGGCTGACCTCGAGGTCACAGAAGAGGAAGTGAAGACATTATTAGCAGGGTCCAGTTTCACAAAGCTAACTTACGCCCAAGATCCAACTTCCACACAACTTAGACGAGAACGGCAGTTCAGAGATAGAAACAATCCTTTTGATTATACGAACGATATGGAGATAGAAATTTAGACTACCACTTCATTTGCTCATCGACTTAAGCCAAATGATGGACAACAATTTGAAAAGACCCACTCGTAGATCCCAATCATTGCCAAAATCGTTACAAGTCATGGCTGCCCTCAGGGTTTTTTTGCCAGTTCGTGACTGCTGATCTCCACAGCATCAGTAAATACAGTGTTTCCAGAATACTTGGACACGTTTCTTCCTTAATTTCAAACATGGGCCCTAACTACATCAAGATGCCTGAAGGAGATGCAGATATAAACTCTACGATGGTAAATTTTTACAAAATTGCTGGCTTTCCGAACGCGATCGGCCCAATAAACGGCACACATGTTGTCATTAAAACCCCATCTTATGAAGAGCATGCGTTTGTTAACTGGAAATTTTTAGATTAGATTTAAAAGGAATATACATGTATTGTTAATATTGATATTTCCAAAAGGAAGTCAGTCGTTATGGAGATGTAATTCTTCTTAACTACTTTCACTTTCTAAACCAATGAAAATGATCTTTCTTTTTTTTTTAAAAAATCATCCATATATCAAGATTTATTGCATACAAATCAAGAGAAATCAAATATATGTACAAATCACGTGTCATAAGATATGGGGAAATGTTATAAATCACAATATATAGAATATAAATCACAAGATTACCGAATGCATTGAAATTTCAAGTACAGCGCATAGAAACTATATGTAATTTTGCGCTTTATAAATGAATAAAATATTAATAACGTATGTTGTTATCAATACCATAGCAGTTATCGTTAGACCGAGTGCAGCATTTATCAGTAGACGCTAGTAAGCACCAACATTTTGTCAACATGTGAACTTTCAGAACTTAAAAATTGAAAAAGCATTGCAGTGATATGAAACGTAACAGCCTGTTGTGGAAATTGAATTTATTTATTTAAAAAGTAAAGATCGATATTTTTTTTTGTGGATGTTGCAGGATAACCTCCGAGGTCGATTGATTGATTGAATATTGTTTAAGAGGAACTCTCGAGAATATTTCATTCATATGGAGACGTCACCACTGCCGGTGAAGGGCTGCAAGGCCTGTGCTCAGCGCTTAAATTGCCATTGAGCAACGAGGGATCTTTATCGTGCCACACCTGCTGTAACACGGGGCCTCGGTTTCTGCGGTCTCATCCGAAGGACCGCCCCATTTAGTCGCCTCTTATGACAAGCAAGGGGGTATTGAGGACCTATTCTAACCCGGATCCCCGGGGATGAGGTACTGAGGACCTATTCTAACCCGGATCCCCGGGGATGAGGTACTGAGGACCTATTCTAACCCGGATCCCCGGGGGTGAGATACTGAGGACCTATTCTAACCCGGATCCCCACGGGATTCCGAGGTCGAGAAATGTTGTTTTGAGACACATGTATAAAAGTCAGGGTTTTGAATTTCAAACAATATTTCTCGATCTCCGAGGTTATCCTGCATCAACCACGAAAATAAGATTTTTTTTTAGATACTACGGCTCAAAAATATACAGCAGATCGTTTACCTATACAGCTACGTGACGTCATGGCAGTTTTCAAAATGGAGTAGGTCTACAGGTTTTTGCTGGCGAAAAGGGTTAGATAGTAGGGTATACTAGATCTGTTTTGAAAAATATTTCAAGTATTTAGTTTGATATTGACGGATTTATCATCAACTGCTTTGAATATTCAGTCCAAGAAAACTATACATGTACACTCGTGGTTCCACGAGGGTTAGCTTTTCTGTGCATCACATGTTTGTTTGTATCCAGCTCGGAATGCAGACGACTGATTTATATTCAATGACAAATATTCTTCATTCATTTATATGTTTTTCAATATATATTGATGTATTTTTATGATTATAAAATTCAATTATCTGTTATTGACTTTATTGTTATACAAGTACACTATTAGCAAATCACGAAAAGCAAGTGAGATGCTATCAATTTTCTAATAACAGTTATTACAAATGAAGTATATCGCAGAATAATCCTTTGATCTATGTACATGTAAGAAGTTAAGTGGTAGAATCATATATTTTGTACTGGATTAGTGTCCGATGCCGTTTGAGAATGAATAATGGTAATGTACACATGCACAAATTGTTTTAACATTTCCATTCCATATAAATCAATATTCTTCAGATGTTTGATTTTACACAAAATAATGGTTTCCAAAGATTTCTTACACTTAACCAAACTGCGTTATAAAATAAAAACCTGCTTGGGTCTTCAATCACAAATACATTATACAAAATAAATTGTCTTATTAAGTATAATAAGTTTTACGTTGAAGTAATTGAATTCGGAAATATTAATAATAACTATGCATATGTTGCAATATTATTTAGGGTTTTCACATCATCTATCAGAACAATTATGGCACTGTGGTTTGTTTACACTAAACTTGCTTTCTTTCAGAGTTTTGGATGCACATTTTCAATTTCTTCCTCCACGCGTAAATCCGGAAACTTCCGTGGCATCATTCTCGGAGGTTCTACATCCGGGTCACAGCGATACATAGAGAAGTCTGATACACCTGTAGTTCGCAGAAAATCCTCATCAATGAGAGCTAATCCGTTAAGTCTAAACAAAAACAAAATAAATAAATCACATGAAAATAACAACAAAACACTATACATCAATGAGAGCTAATCCGTTCAGTCTAAACAAAAACAAAATAAATAAATCACATGAAAATAACAACAAAACACTATACATCAATGAGAGCTAATCCGTTCAGTCTAAACAAAAACAAAATAAATAAATCACATGAAAATAACAACAAAACACTATACATCAATGAGAGCTAATCCGTTCAGTCTAAACAAAAACAAAATAAATAAATCACATGAAAATAACAACAAAACACTATACATCAATGAGAGCTAATCCGTTCAGTCTAAACAAAAACAAAATAAATAAATCACATGAAAATAACAACAAAACACTATACATCAATGAGAGCTAATCCGTTCAGTCTAAACAAAAACAAACTAAATAAATCACAAGAAAATAACAACAAAACACTATACATCAATGAGAGCTAATCCGTTCAGTCTAAACAAAAACAAACTAAATAAATCACAAGAAAATAACAACAAAACACTATACATCAATGAGAGCTAATCCGTTCAGTCTAAACAAAAACAAACTAAATAAATAAATAAATCACATGAAAATAACAACAAAACACTATACATCAATGAGAGCTAATCCGTTCAGTCTAAACAAAAACAAACTAAATAAATAAATAAATCACATGAAAATAACAACAAAACACTATACATCAATGAGAGCTAATCCGTTCAGTCTAAACAAAAACAAAATAAATAAATAAATAAATCACAAGAAAATAACAACAAAACACTATACATCAATGAGAGCTAATCCGTTCAGTCTAAACAAAAACAAACTAAATAAATAAATAAATCACATGAAAATAACAACAAAACACTATACATCAATGAGAGCTAATCCGTTCAGTCTAAACAAAAACAAAATAAATAAATAAATAAATCACATGAAAATAACAACAAAACACTATACATCAATGAGAGCTAATCCGTTCAGTCTAAACAAAAACAAAATAAATAAATCACAAGAAAATAACAACAAAACACTATACATCAATGAGAGGTAAAACGTTCAGTCTAAACAAAACAAACAAAAATAATAAACCACAAGAAAATAACAACAAAACACTATACATCAATGAGAGCTAATCCGTCCAGTCTAAACAAAACAAAAATGAAAAATAAACCACAAGAAAATAACAGCAAAACACTATACATGTATTGCCATTTAGCAAAACGACAATGATTAATTTCTTATCAGGCTGAGTGTTTTTCAACAATATTTAAGAAATAAATTTCATTTCTAAAATTACATTAGGATATGAACCGGCATACTTCATGAAGCGCGTTAGTTTATTTCTTATACATTGTATAAATTTACATTCTAATTTCCTTTCTGTGGGAATTCCCAGATATTTAAATAGAATTAGAAGTACTATACATATCTGTATTCATACGCACAGTGTGTACAACTGTACAGTAACGTATTCATGACAAAATGATTGTCATTACAATTTGTTATTACAGATATCAAAGGCAAATAAATTGGAAATGTAATATTTATCAATTAAAGCATCAAGCAGAGCTAACATTACACGCAAGTAACACATTTTGTGTACAATTAATGTTTTTAAAATTTGTTAGAAACATGGAGAATATAAAAACAATGGAAGCGTGGGAAAATTTCTGCATTATGAAAATTACACAAAGTATAGATATACATTGATTTCCTTCAAGGAAAACACCGATTGAATATCAAGGGATCTGCCCCATACAGCAATGCAAACCACATTCTGTAGATGATGTCATAAGACAGTCGTACCCTACGCAAGTGTTTGCCTTTTTAAAAATATATTCTTCGTCGTACTTGTGTAACTAGCAAAGAAGCCACAATAGTTACCACCTACATGTAATAAAATCTATACCATATATATATTATTGCGGCATATGTCAAGATGCATTGAGTATTCTGATGAGCGCGTGCCCCAGGGTCATACCGACTCCCATTGTTTTCTGATGAGCGAGTGCCCCAGGGTCATCCCGACTCCCATTGTTTTCTGATGAGCGTGCCCCGGGGTCATCCCGACTCCCATTGTTTTCTGATGAGCGCGTGCCCCGGGGTCATCCCGACTCCCATTGTTTTCTGATGAGCGCGTGCCCCGGGGTCATCCCGACTCCCATTGTTTTCTATTGTTCAAATATCTTTATAGGCTCATATTTGAAGAGTGAAAAAAATCTAACTCGTTATAACCAATTAATTCTCTCGTTATATAACGAGTTAGTTATCTCGTAATAACGAGTTAATTATCTCGTTATAACGAATCAATCATCTCGTTATAACGAGTTAGTTATATGATATAACGACTTAATTATCTCGTTATAACGAGTTAGTATCTCGTTATAATGAGTTAGTTATCTCGTTATAACTTATTATCTCGTTATATAACGAGTTACTTATCTCGTAATAAAGAGTTAATTATCTCGTTATTACGAGTTAATTATCTTGTTATAACGAGTTAGTTATCTCGTTATAACAAATTAATTATCTCGTTATAACGAGATGATTAACTCGTTATAGCAAATTAAATATCTCGTTATAACTAATTAGCTATCTCGTTTTAACGAAATAGTTATATCATTATAAAGAGATAGCTAAATCATTAAAATGGTATATCTTACGGAAACGTTGCAAGGCCTTGTCTTATTTCCGAAATCTAAGATTAGTTTGAATACAAGTAGAAGCAATGACAAAATTACATGTAATAATAAACAAAATGTTTCCTTAATCTAGAATTTTTCAAGATTTTCTGGCCAACTGGTTCCTGAGAGATTTTTAAATGACCCCATTCAATTTTGTATTTTCGTGATTACTTCCCGTTTTAAGGGGCCTGACCATTCATTTGAACAAACTTGAAACCCCTTTAACTAAGAATGTTTTGTGCTAAGTTTGGTTGAAATTGCCCCTGCAGTTCTGTAGAGGAAGTTGAAAATGTAAAAAGTTTACTGATAGACAGACGGAGAGACGGACGCCGGACAGAAAGATCAGAAAAATCTATCAAACAAAATCTATCAGACAAAAATGATCAGAAAAACTCACTTGAGCCTTTAGCTCAGGTGAGCTAAAACCATTGTGGTAAATTAAAACAATAAAATCTAAATTTATTAATGACAATGGAAAATAAGTATTTTTGTTGAATAGAAGAAAATATATCGTCACTATTCATTTGTTTGCAGCTAGAAATAAACATTTTCTTGTCATCTTCACGACTAATAAAATTGTTATGTTAAACATGTAGTCATCATAAAATATTTTAATTTTAAAAATTCAATTTTGCGAATTTGATAATCGTTATGATTAAATTTTGGAAAGAACAGGCCCATAACATTTCCATAGATACTAACTCGTTATAACGAGATAATTAACTCGTTATAACGAGATAGTTAACTCGTTATAACGAGATACTAACTCGAGATACTAACTCGTTATAACGAGATACTAACTCATATAAGGCTCACGGCGGGTGACAGGGGATGCTTGCTCCTCCTAGGTACCTGATCCCGCCTCTGGTATATCTAGGGGTCCGTGTTTACCCAACTCTTTTATTTTATTTTGTATTGCTTATAGAAGTTAAGAGATTGACCACTGTTCGTTATCGTCGCCTTTCATTATAACGAGATAATTCACTCGTAATAACGAGATTAAATATTTTTTACTCTTTCAAAATGAGCCTGGCCAGCTTTCGTACAATGCAATGACACATGCATTGAGCACCAGGTTTTTGTTCGCCATTTTTCAAACGTCTCCATAAGAATGAAAAAGTCTCGAAAGGGACGTTAACAATATAAAAAAAATAATCAATCAATCAATCTGAATGATAATTTAGCTACAGTGCTGTATAAATTGTATAGAAAAAAACCTTGTTTGTTTTTCGACCCCGATTTTGGGACTCCGTGTGAAAATGACAATCCGTAACTACAGGACACTATCGATCATCTGTTAAAATATCATCTGCTATTGCGTAAAATATATGAGGAGTTCCGAGAACCAGGTTTATTTTTTAAAACACACACACACACACATCGTGTTTTGACCCCCAAGGGTAAAATTGAAAATTCCGAAACGTTATTGCATATTTTCAGCATACCACTTATCATATTCCAAAAGATTACTTGGTTACTGCTTAAAACAATAGAGGAGTACTTTTTGAAGAAGAAGAAAGTATGAAAGACGGATGGACGGACCAGGGTAACAAGAACGATGTACCCAAACTTTCTTTAGAAAGTGCAGGTGTAACAGTGTATAACAGTAAATGACATTAAAATACATAGAAGGTTTACAAGGGTCAAACTTTTTACCAATAAGTACTGTACATTTGACTAATGTAGTAAACATATTTGAATTCTATTTTTTAAAATACCATTACATTAATGAAGGTAATTTTTTTTATTGAAAAGGGGAAACTGACATAATTTGTACTAAAACTATTAAATTATCAATGAAAATAAACACTAAAAAATACACACTTTTCTGACTTTTCTTCGGCAATTTTAAGAATGGCATCAGCAAATATATCTGGAGTCCTCATGACGGATTTAGGAGTTTTGAGTTGGTCTGTAACAAACGCTTTAATGACGGTGGCTGGCCATAAAGAGGAAATTGATACACCTAAAAAATAAAAATAGTTTATTGGTGCATGTATTTGTGAATATCAACAAACCGCTTATCATCAAATAATTTAACAAGCGGCCCATGGACCACATTGCTCACTCGAGTCACCTTGGCCCTGTTGTTATTTTTAAAAGGTTTTTTTTCCAATCTTTATTTCTATCAAAATTTGAACCCCATTATGTGGCCCCAAAGTGTCATAACATAACCGAACTTGAATTTACACAACATGGGGATGCCTCAATACCAATATGAATAACATTACATTGCTGCGTAAAAGCACAAGGTCAAAGATTATGGTATAAAACAAAAGCACAAGGTCAAAGATTATGGTATAAAACAAATGGACTTGCCATAATAAATCTATATACAAAGTATAAAACCTCTACCTTAAATAGTTCAGGTACATTGAATAGGTTAGGTATTCTTAAAAGAAGGTCAGACCCAAGGTCACAAGGTTAAAAGTTTCAGTACCATGAAATAGGTCACAAGGAATGCACATATAAAATATGAGAACCCTATCACTCACCATTCAAAAAAAGTTATGAGCAAGGTTAAAGCTTTGGACAGAAAGACAGACAAGACATAAACAATATCCCCCACTGTAGTCAGGGGAGCTTGAAACACTTTGAATGTCACAAGTAAATGAGGAACATTTGTACGTACCAGTGGCGGGTTTAAGGGGGGGGGGGACGCAGCCGGCGCCCCCCCCCCTAAAATTTTCAAATTTAAGGTAAATTGTGGTATCTTGTTTAGAAAAATGTACTGAACGATAAAAGAAGCAATGATTTCTTCTACTCCCGGGGAAATAAATGGCAAAATCTTTGATTTCTTGAATAACTTCATTGGGAGGACTTAATTTTTTTTCCAAAAACCCTTAAAATGTGCGTCATATTAATTTCACCTTATTAGAAATGATAGAAAATAGTACAAATGACTAAATACATGTAGGAAACATATTTCAAGCCCTCTAAAATCTGTAAAATCCAGGACCCACTGGGGGCCTCAAGGCGGCCCCCAGCCTCATAAAGTGCCCCCCCCCCCCCGTAACTGCAATTCCTGGATCCGCCCCTGCATACAGGTGAATCAATAGTGAGACTGGGCATACAGGTGAACCATTGGTGGAGAGAAAATATGTTCTAGGGGAGCAATCATAGACAAACAAATGATCAGAGAGCAATACATATATGCAGGGTTGAAACTAAAATGAAAGCATTCAAGTACAGACCTGTGCCTTGTAGTTCGTTAGCCAAACCATGTGTGAGAACTGTCATTCCAGTCTTACTAACGCTGTATGGTGTCTTGCCTTTGAAAAATCTACTCAAGTCAATAAAGAATTAGAAAATCAAATGTTTTAGAATTATAAACAGCCCGTATATTCAGTGACTTGGACAATAGATGAAATCATAATACAATATTACCATAGATGAAAACTATATTATGAAAATTTCATTTTACCTGAATAAAGAGTCCCATTAGAGCAATTTTTTTTAGTAGCGAACTACGTGAGCGGATCAAAGGGACTAATAGTGTAGTGAAATACGCAAAAGTAACAAAGGATGAAATTGTAATTGGATAACTCTTGGAGCATCGTCGTAAATATTCACTGTGCATAGGTGGTGTGTTTAATCCACGTTGACTGATTGGCCACATTACACATGGCTAGAACCAGCTGACGAAACATTCAGACAATCTGTACTGTTGCGTTAAAGCTGTATGGTCCGAATTACAACATTTTTTTCCATCTCGTAAAAACGCTATTAAATCATTGCACGTATGTAGTTATGAGGCTGTACGACTGATCATAAATTATTTCACCTGTTTGAACCCAAATTATTTGATTTTAAATCGATGTTTACAAATAACTGTGTCACTCTGCCATTTCAAGTGACAGTCACGTGACCAGTTCAAACTTTTAAATCATCGGTGGTCTTATCCGTGTAAAGCTGTGTATTTTGTTATAACAGTACCGTACCATAAGTTTAATAGAAATAAAAATATCAAATACCTCTTAGTAATTCGTTGTTTTACGCTCTTTCAGCCTTAAAACTAGACAGTTGCGTATGAGTTAATACATCATGTTGGGATTCCCCTGACGCGCGTGGGTCTATTTATAGACGTCTATCATGGGATGATTTATATATGTACCCACTATATTTACTTTCTAAATAATATTCGCACTGTTTTCTTTTACATGCAGATGTTTTCAAGCATGTAATTAAGGAAAAGTTAATAACTTTATAAAGTAATTAATCTGCTTTAAAGTAATTATGCACAAAAATAATACAGGAACATCGGGTCATACAGCTTTAACTTATGTTAAAATGTCACAACATTCCAGAACGATTTTTTCACACATCACGATGTTTGATTTTGACGTAAAGTATCAAGTGCTACTATCAGAAAATAAAAAAAAATAGAGTTTTCACTTTAATTCTTGAATACATACCGAGGGATGTTTTTCTTAGCGTTTATTTTTCAGTCTGCTCACTGGTCAAGGTAAAACACTTTCCCTTTTTTCAAACATGTTGGATAAAAATGACAATATTCAATTTCATCACGTTTTATCAAGGGTAAATTCCCTTTGGGTAGATTAAATGGCTATAATAAATTGTTGACTTATAGAATTGACCACGCTTTGTATTGCGTACGATTGATTGTACATATGTTGTTTAACGTTCCTCTTGAAAAGAGTTTCATTCATATGGAGACGTCACCACTGCCGGTGAAGGGCTGCAAAATTTAGGCCTATGCTCGGCGCCTATGGTAAATGAGCAGTGAGGGGTCTTTATCGTGCCACAACTGCTGTGAAACAGGGCCTCGGGTTTTGCGGTCTCATCCGAAAGAACGCCCGAATTAGTCGCCTCTTACGACAAGCAGGGAGTACTGAAGACCTATTCTAACCCAGATCCCCACGGGATGTATTGCATACGATCTGTCCAATGGTTTTCTACGAACAAGAGGCACATGGTCCACATCGCTCACCTGAGTCCCCTTTGCCCATATTTACAGATTTACACTATATATCCGCATGCAAAACATTGTTCCCTATTGTGGCCCCACCTTACCCACGGGAGTCATGATTTTATCAAACTTGAATCTGCGCTATGTCAGGAAGCTTTCATATAAATTTAATCTTTTCTGGCCCAGTGATTCCTGAGAAGACGATCTTTAAAGATTTTCCCTATGTACTTCTTTTAAAACATTTTCCCCCTATTGTGGCCCCACTCTATCCCTGGAGGCCATGATTTCAACAATCTTGAATCTGCACTATGTCAGGCATCTTCACAAGTCAAGGGTTATTTATTCGTTAACTAGCACTAACCCTTGACATTAGTGACTATCAAAAAGTTGGGTTCGTTCCGATTGTTTCCACAAAAGAGTGGGAACCAACATGAATGCGGTTCTATTTATAACAACGCGAAGCGAGAGATTCAAATAAAAACAAGTGTATTGATACCTACAGTTATGGCGATTTCAATCGTTTAAGAAATATTATCTTAAGCAAAAAAGTTTCCAAACTTGATCTACTATCAACAGATCAATAAACGTAATTAGTGGTGTAAATATTAGAATTGCGCGTGTTTATCAATACAGCAGTATGAGATCGCGTCATTTGTATTAATATCCATGTACACCATAACAAGATGCAGTGATTCCATTGGATGTTTTATTTATAGTGGATTGCGTAGTGGTCTAATGAGCCCAACTTCTATATAGCGACTGATGTCAAGGTTTAGTTGGAGGTAACGAATCAATAACCCTTGACTTGTGAAGATATATGTCAGGAAGCTTTAATGTAAATTTGATCGAACTGGCCCAGTGGTTGTTGAGAAGATTTTTAAATTACCCCATCCTATTTTTGTAATTATCTCCCTATGAAAGGGACAATGCCCTTCATTTGAACAAAATTGAATCCCCTTCACCCATGAATTATGTGTACCAAGTTTGATTGAAATTGGCCAAGTGGTTTTGGAGAAGATGAAAATGTGAAAAGTTTACCACGACAACGACAGAAAACGAAAAGTTTTGATCAGAAATGCTTGAAGGCTCAAGTGAGCTAATAAGCGAGTAAATTCGTCCGTGTGAAAATTTCAAGGATGTTCTGTCCTACCAATTTAGATGACTCGCACAATACATTTTGCAAATTCATTTTGAGCGATTTTCATTATCGTAAAGGTCAGATGAAATGATCAATATTCCAGAGTTCATCGAAAACCCCTCCCCTGTGTCTCATGCGACTATAGTAAGAGAGGCGGGTCCCGCCTCTCTTACTATAGTCTCATGATTTCCGAAGACGCATTAGATGAATGGATGGAAATTGCATGTGCTATTTTCATGTTGATGTCAGATTTGTGGTGATAATATAAAAGGCGCTTTTACCTATTGTATATAGGAGGTGACACTAAAATTATTCTTCCGGATTTTCTCGCGAGAAAATGTGGCAGAGCCTGCTGAATCATGGTATACGCCCCTCTGACATTCACTTCATGCATAAGATCAAACCGTGCTAGAGGAGTTTCAATCACAGGCTTCCATAAAATGGCTCCCGCGTTGTATACTGCCAAATCAAGTTTACCGAATCTGTAAAGTTGTAAAATTGTACCTGTTAGTAGTAACTGAAAATTCGCTGGAATATGATAAAATTTTCGATATTCAAAGTCCATGTAGTATAAATTTCTGATAATATTGCTTACAGAACATTAAGCATATATACTATTTATTGCAAAATTTAGTTTAGAGGGTTTCCAAATTCACAATGAAACTGACTAATCCTACTTTTCAATACACTTAGTTACAGCATCCTCAATATCGCTACTCTTCCTGGCATTGCATTTTATAGGTATTGCAACACCTCCTTCTTTGGTGATGTCACGTACTACGTCATGGAATGACCCCGGCAATGATTCCTGCGAGACTTCGGTCTTTGCAGCCACGCCCACAGAATAACCATCTCTAGATAAAGTGATAGCCACTTGTTTCCCTATTCCACGGGAGGCTCCAATCACCAGTGCTGACCTCATTTTGCAAGGTCCTTGGAACTATATCCTAAAAGAACCATGTTCAAACAACAATTATATATTGGGTAAAATCAGTCAGCTAGTAACTAATCGTCCAAAGAAAAGGAATATTTCAATTTTAACCGAATGTTTCTGTCTTAGATAATGAAGAAAAACCAATTTGTCTATCTAACTCAGAAGAGAAAGAAAATCTTGATCTTATGGGCAATTTTATTAAAGATAACATGATATAGTAATATGTATGTATGATATATTTTCATAGAATTATGTGTGCTTCCATATGCTTTGGCATCTATTCAAGGGCGGATCCATATATTTTCGTCAGATACAAGTATCCTGAAAGAATTCTTAAAAAGTATATGTAACATAAAAAAATTTTTTAAGAAGTAGACAATTTTGAAAGCTATGAAATGCTCAGAATGCAGGATTTTGCACCATTTATCCCAGAGCTTCTGGAGGCCTAGTCGGCAAATAAGCTAAGCATTTTTATGTATAAAAAACTGTCTCAAGATCCTCCCCAAGATGTTACACATGTACGTACACAAACAGAGGGTGTAAATGGTGTAGGGGTGGAGGTTGTGAAATTTACCTAAAGGATCTGGTGCTAGACCCTCCCCCATTTCACAAAAATCCTGGATCCGCCTATGCTACTAATTATTGAAATATTCTATCGATTGGTATTCCTTCTCTTGATTATTGTAATTATTTCATGTTCGTCTATTCTAGAATCTAAATTCAAAATAAAGCATTCTATTCTGTTCTAATTGCAGAGGTTTAACACATTTTGAAGCTCAGTCAACAACACTTTAATTTAAATACTGGTGAAATCTATCCATTGATCAATCATTCTAAAATACAATACCGTCAATCTCTTTGACTGCGCATGGTCGTCTCCAAATGAAATTAGACAGACAAGACAGACGGACGGACGGACATATGGACATACCCGTATATTAATAGTCTTCGCTTTAGTTGAAATGGGGAACAAAATATGATTTGGGCATGAAGAATATTTGGTGGATTTACCCCAAAGAGAATTTAGAAAATTTTGTATTTTATTTATTTAATATAGCGAATTTCAGTTGAATTATTCGAATGGAAATTATGGTTCATTTATAAATTTATTTTGCGAATTTCCTTCATCCGTTAAATATGTTTTCCCGATCTATATAAAGAAAAAATTAAATATGGAGCCTATAAACATATAATTATTGAGTAAAAACAACTACTCAGATTTCGTAAAAACTAGTCCAAAGTCTTTGGAAAATTTTGAAATACTTCAACAGACTACATTCCCGAGGGGATGCGGTTTAGAATAGGTCCTTAGTACCCCTTGCTGGTCGTAAGAGGCTACTAAATGCATGGGGGTGGTCCTTCAGAGACCGGGAAAAAAAACCCACATGCCACAGCAGGTATGGCTCGATAAAGAACCCTCACTGCTCAATCACCATAACCGCCAAGCATATATAGGCCAAACATTTTCAGCCCTTCATCGGCAATGGTGACGTCACGATCCATATGAGTGAAAGATTCTCGTGAGGGGCATTAAACAATATTCAATCAATCAACAAACTACAATCATTCTTCTGCTGTGTATGACGTCCCGTGCAGGATACTAATAACCAGAAGGTTCCGGGCATATGCAATTTTCCTGAAATATAATAGTGTGTGTATTAGAGGTGGCCGTCATACCTCCTCTCTTAATTTTCTGACTTGTAACCATCTATCTTATTTCCTTCCGATTCGTGTCTTTAATGAAATAACATTTTGCATTGAACTTCGAGCTTTACAAAATGAGCGAATAAGAAATTTGTCACAAAAAAACTTTTTCCCGGATATTTGACATTTGTTGGTGGTTTTAGCATTTACATGTAAAGCGAACTTTCACTTTCGAGCAATTTCTTTGTGCAACTATACCATCGTCGCTTGGTTGCTGACATCAGACAAGTAGTCCTAAACAACATATACTTATGAATCTACCTTTGTAAAAATCGATTGTCCTCTTCAATTCTTTAATGTCCAAATTCTAACTGTACACACAGCTGCAGTGTTTATTTATTGTATTATAAACGCCAAAACCTTTCCAGAATTTTTGTTCCGTGTCATCATAACGATTTTTTTCACAAATAAAGAAACTGCATAATGTTTTAGTAGCTTATGATAGGGAATGAAGAAGACAAAATGTCAAGTACCTGCTAACTTACTAATTCATCTGGATAGGTTTATAATGAAAACATTCGAGCCTTCCTCAGTTCCTCCACTCCCCCGTTGAATCCGCCTATAAGTATATACGTTCTAATTTTAGATACCCTCATATTGTTTTGAACATATTTTATTGATGAAATCAAAAGGATTGGGAACAAGTTCTGACAACTTACAAGTCCCTCTCCTAAAATATTACAATATGTCATGCAAGGTAATAATTAAAAGGTAAAATGTACAATGATTAAACGAATCTACAAGTTTCTTCTATAAATTTATGAACAACTCGGAAAAAAATAGTTATATTAGTTTGCAGAGGTAAATTGACATCACCGCATAATAACAATTTTGTATCAATATTAACCAAGTCAAGCATGAAAAGGCGATTAAAAAGATAATTTCTAGAGATCATAATGAAGTATACAGTTGTATCTTAGCTTTGTATGAATAATGTTGATATATCGTTTTCCAAAAGAGTAATATGATGGTGGTCTTGTAATGTCTGTTATATTTTTGCGGAATGAATTGATTGAGATGGCTTCTCTGGCTTCTACATTTAATAAATTCCACTGTTTTACAGAGTCAGGTACAAATGATTTTTTGAATAACTCTAATCTGCATTTTGGAATCATTGTTATTATATTGTTATAATAATATGTTGAAATTATTATTATATTATATCATTGTTATTGTATTATAAAGGGATATATTTTCATGTTTATGTGGAATAATTTCATTTTAAACATGGTAGTCATTTTTGCAATATAACGTCTACTTTTTAAAGTTTGCCAGCCTGTTTATAAATAAAGGGATTCTCTAGATACAAAAATAGGAAGACCAGTAACAATTCTAGCTGCACGTAATTGTACTTTTTCAAGCTTATCAGTATCGTGAACAGAACAGCTATCCCAAACAATTGAAGCATATTCAAGAGTAGGTCTAATAAAAGCTATATACAATTTTGACAGATGTTTTCTGCCAATTTTGGCACATGAACCTTTGCAGGGTTTATAAAACCAAACTTTCTTTTATTTTTGATTCAATTATTTTTGGGTGGATGTGTCTTTTTTTTTTTTCTTTAAAAAAATATCATCTGAACTTTTTCAATTAAATATCCTTAAAAGCTACATGTAAACCATACGCAACACAATATTCATTTTTTGAAATTTGTATTTAAAGCACACACACACACACACACACACACACACACACACACACACAATGCTCTTGCTTCCGGAGTTTCCTTCGGCCCCTTTGTTTACACAATAAATAATGGAGTTCTCTCCACTGAGCTAAAATATGTAACGCGATCACAGACCAATCTCCCAAATACGAAGACCTCATTATCATCGGAAAATCAAAGATGCCATCTTAAATGCGCGATCTACATTTCTATGTCATCTTTTAAACAATGATTACCATCATCGCACTTTTTGAAAAATATAGGATAAATGAATAACCTAGCTTAGGCATGAGAAGATACATGTGCATGTGCTGCATATATATCCTCGACTTCCGAAATTTAAATGACCTTTCCGGTAAAATTAATGTTACAGTGGCGGATCCAGAGGGAGTGGGTTCCGGGGATAGAACACCCCCCCCCCCCCCCCATCAGAACATTTTGCTTAAATAACTTATTTTGACCCCCCCCCCCTTTGAAAACCAAAATTAATGGAAGAATACCCCCTTCAAAACTCCCTGGATCCGCTCCTGTGATATGTAAGTGAATAAATTAGTACATAGATGAATGAATTAATAAAAGGACACACATTAATCACCCGTCTTTAGATATATGTACATTGCTTGCCATGCGTAATGCATAATTGACAAATAAGACATCACCTTTTATGGACTTTAACAAACTAACAAATTTCTGTAGACAGTCAGTAACAAGCCTAATAAGTGTTTTGTTTTGCCGAGGACCAATATGTCTTGTATGTAAATATGTATAAGAAAGAAACACAATTAAAATTAAAAATACGTTTCGGATGCTTATTCCATTGATGGTGCATCATTCTAGTCCGAGGCAAAACAAGATGTAATAGACATACATGTATATATTTCATACAAGGAACTTTTTTATCAAATTTGAAAAGGTGCAGATTTGGATCCACAATGTTTGGAACCAGTTCTAAACATACCATATATAAACCTCCGAGTGTTTTGTCCGACTTGGATATTATCATACCTAATGTTTTCATTATCTTTAAACTTTCTCTTAGGTCTCTGCCAAAAGAAATCACAGTTTCGGTTTAATTTGGATAAATATTTCTCTAAGCTTCAAACTGGGCATTTGGAATTTCCTGTAAAAGATACATTGAAATAATTTCATAGTTTGTTACTTTATTCAGAAATTTTATGGCTGAATAAACACTGTAGAAATCAATGAAGATACCTAACATTTCACACTACCTGCGGCTTGAGAAATCATCATCACCAACACCTGATGATTTTTTTTCCCACTTATATTTAGGAATGTTCATATAAAAACGCCTGTCATGTGAATCGGTTTTTAAGACAAAGTCTTCTCTCCTCATATGCCTTAGGTTTTCTCGCCCTCTCCTACATAAATAGAACATATGTCCAGAAATACCTTGTATTACAACCCCTGGGGGTTCACTTGAATTGACAGATCCCGAAGAGTACAATTAGTCAAAATTTGCGTCGCAAGTGTTTTCTTTGTGTTGTATGGTTCCCTTTGCCGATCTTTTAATCTCTGTCAACACGGTTTTGAACTGTTCGTAGGTCAAATGGAAAACAATGTCAATCTTTCTATGTTAGTATAGGAAATGGTGTTCTTATGCTAATCATGGACGTTCTTGAATACAATTCCTCGTTGTTTTCTGATTTCAGCTTAAAAACTGATGAAGAATTCTGCAAGTTCATCATTTGATTTCCTTAGCAACTTGTCTTTGTCGATATTTTTAGTTTGGAGACTTGGAACTAATACAAATGTTGTAATACATTAATCTCGTTGATACATTTTTCCAAAGAGAACGGTGGTCCCGTGTCGTGGCAGGCGTTGGCACGATAAAGAACTCTCACTGACACTGCCCTGAGCGCCAAGCATAGGTCTACATTTGTGTTACTTCACCTACAGCTGGTGACGCCTCAATATGATTGAAAAAAGTTCGTCGGGGCGTGAAACAATCTATCAATCGCTAAATAAAATTTTCTTCATTCAAGACGGCATTATAACTAGAAAAAATTAGCTACTAGTAGCCAGCTACTAAAAGTATGAAAAGTTAGCTACTCGTTGCCAGCTACTACAGAATATAAAAGTTATAATAAAGGTTACTGGGTTTGAAAATTACTATATATTAGGTTTATTTCTAAAGATAACGAGGAGTTGTATGACATTTCATGCTCAATTTTCCGCAATTACTTAACTTTGCAATGCAAAATACAAATAAACTTTTCCAGCTGAATGTTTACTTTGAAAATGATTCGGATTGAATTCAGACCTTCATTCATTTGATATATCATCCATTTTGAGATATCAGCTATTTTTTTTACAATTTGATTCGAGTTACCCTGAAATTTCAACATTTGTGTGAATACTGTAAGGAACTTTGTGTTAGATATCTGACGAATTTACGACTATACATATGACAAGAAGTGATATGGGATGTCTTGATACGCCACCAATTTTCAGATATCTCTCTTAAGGAAATCAGTTACTTATATATTTTGATTAGCGGTACTATGAAATTTCAAGATGTGTGAGAATACCTTATGGAATTCTGTGTTTATATAATATATTCAACTAACTTCCAATGATACGTATGGTGAGTAGTGATGTTGCACCGTGGACCAGGGTGAAAAGATTCAGTAACGCAGGGGTTCCAGATTGTTGAAGCGATCGGTCTATTTATTTTACTAAAAAAAAAAAAAACAACATAGATGAGGGTTTTCTTTGTCTAAAACATATCACACGGAACGCACAGACGTATTAAAAGAATTCAAGGTTTGAAATAATTTGAGAAAGAACCATGATAATGTGTCACAAGAATATAAAAAGACATTCAATTTCTTACTAAATTGGGGTTCAAAATAGTCTTGACGAAATGCTTGAAAATGAAAATAACGCAGGGTGAAAAAATGGAAGATGTAGTGTTACCAAGGTGAAAAGATATCAAAATTCCCATATTGATTAATATCATCCAGTAAATTCACAATTTTAAGTTTTTCCGTCACATATTATATTCTGATTTAAGGAATGAATCTATTTTTCTTTTCTTAGCGCATGACACATACGTTTTCCTTCCATTTTTTTGCGATATACATGTCCCTCTGTCCAACCCAAAACATCTTTATCATTTACAGAATGCCATCAATGTTCAGATATCACGCTTAACAAAGTCAGCTATTTATACCTTTTGACTACAGGTAATCTGGAATTTTAATTTTTTTGTAAATATCTAAAGGAACTCTGTGTTTGTATTAAATATCTGACTAATTTACAACTATCCACGTGAAGAGGAATTTTGATGTGCCATCGATGTTCAGATATTACGCTTATGGAAGTCAGCTACTTATACCATTTGATTGCAGGTAACCTGAAATTTCAGGTTTTTTGCAAAAATATCTTAAGGAACTTTGTGTTTGTATTAGATATCTGACTAATTTACCATTGCACATTTGACAAGGAGTGATATTAGGTATCTTAATATGCCATGATTCTCAAATATCACACTTAAGGAAGTCAGCTACTTATACCTTTTGATTCTAGGTAACCTGAAATTTCAAGCTTTTCGTAAACATCTTAAGGAAGTCTGTGTTTGATTAGATATCTGACTAATTTACAACTATCCATGTGAAGAGGGGTGATACTAGGTATCTTGATGTACCATCAATGTTCAGATATCACGCTTAAGGAAGTCAGCTACTTATAGCTTTTGATTCTAGGTAACCTGAAATTTCAAGCTTTTCGTAAACATCTTAAGGAAGTCTGTGTTTGAATTAGATATCTGACTTATTTACAACTATCCATGTGAATAGGAGTGGTATTTGGTGTCTTGATATGCCATCAATTTTCAGATATCACCCTTAAGGAAGTCAGCTTTCAAGTGATTTCAGGAAACCTGAATTTACAAGATTTTTGTATATATCTTAAGGAACACTCTGTTTGATTAGATATCTGACTAATTTAAAACTATCCATGTGAAGAGGGGTGATACTAGGTATCTTGATGTACCATCAATGTTCAGATATCACGCTTAAGGAAGTCAGCTACTTATAGCTTTTGATTACAGGTAACCTGAAATTTAAAGTTTTCCGGAAATATCTTAAGGAACTCTGTGTTTGTATTAGATATCTGAGTATTTTACAACTATCCATACGAGGAAACATACCAGGAAGTGCATATTTCTTCCTCATGGCCACATGAAAGTTGACTTAAAACTGTTTTCTGGATAATAATTCAAGTATTTTGTATTCTATTAAACCAAATTTGGACATATGGATACGTACAAAAAAGGGAAGATGCCTATCAATTTGGGGGTCAGAAGGCCAAAGATCAAGATCACAGTGCATGGAAATTTTAAAATGCTGATGCGGAAGCATATGTTTTACACATTCTTGAGCTATAAATGAATTAATATTGTATATATGCATATATTATTGATGTTTTCTGCCTATTTATCATATAATGAAATAAATATATAGAATTTGTAAATATGAATTGAAGAATACACATTTTATAACAAATCATATATTGTTATCGTTTAGAATGTGTGCCAGTGTAAGAAGGGGATGGGAACACAAAATGGTTCAAATCTTTGCTCCAATGTACACTACCCCACACATTTTTTTTTATTTGAATTAAGCAAAAATGTGATTCAAATCTACATTAGTAATTTCAGAAAAAGTTTGATACAGATATTCTCCCTAGGTTGAATGTTTTGATGAAAAAGATCTTCAAATTTGTGTGATATTTTATCCAATTTTGTTAATTAATCTTTGATTTTTTCTAGAATTGGTGATATATTTTATGTAAAAGTTATTGGAATAATCAATTATGCTTAATTCTCATAAAATGAAAGAAAGTCAAGATTATACTGTCCTTAATATTTGTTTTATAGTGTGTTTCTTGTGAAAATTGGTGATTTTTATGAAAAAGTTAGTTTCAGCAAAGGGGCAACTTTGAGGGTCTGCAATTTTTTAAAGTCTGCACTAACATACTCTTTTTGTGTGTGTTTTAAATGTCTTTCTGATAAAGATGTATCAGTTAAAATGGTTCATCCAAAAAGTTTGATACTTTTGAAAAAAATTAAAAGCAGGAGAGAAATAGTTCCCAAGGGAAAACAAAGAATTAAGTCAAGTAAGTAAAAAATCTGTATGTTTATAATGGATGTGTCATTCATGTTCCTGCATGTGATTTTCAGGAAGGTTTGGCATGACCTGGAACCAAAACTACTTTACGACTAACATCTGTCTTAAGACCAATTTGTCACAAAATCATATCATAGCTGTTTCACAAAACTGTCTTTTGTTTTTTAAGATAATCTTAAGGTTGTTAGAATCCTTACGACATCCAGATATACTTGTCTCTTAAGATTCTTAGAATTCTTACGACACCGAGATACTTTAAGATTCTTAGAATTCTTCAATTCATTTATTCTCATAAGTCAAACAACATGACATAGAGAAATACATAGACAATCACACTAAAATTCATATATACATGCGAGTTGAGGTACACATACATCTACAAAAATGAAAATTACAAAAATATAATTGGCAAATTGACATCAACTTGGAGGGTTGACCATCTCATTTATAATTTCAATAAATCTTGATAAATTCAAGAGCAATTTAAAATTTGTAGAAGAAAACAAATCATGAAATTTTAAAATATTTGATACAAGGTGAAGATAACGAACAGTGATCAATCTCATAACTCCTATAAAGGTGAAGATAACGAACAGTGATCAATCTCATAACTCCTATAAAGGTGAAGATAACGAACAGTGATCAATCTCATAACTCCTATAAAGGTGAAGATAACGAACAGTGATCAATCTCATAACTCCTATGATGAAATTTTTGCGGTATGTACATTTTTCGAAAGTCTTTTAAATTTTCATATGAAAAAATATAATGAAATTCGTCGCCTATTTCAGAATAACACAATTTACATTTTCTATCTGCTCTGGGAATACCAGACCATCTCCCAGTTTCTATTGGTAAGCGGTGATTTGTCGTTCTGAATCTTGCAATTTTACGTATTCTATGAATATCCAAATCTGATAAGATGTAATTTTGACATTTAAATTCAGAATTTGTAAACAAGTTGTAAATTTTACCTTTGCTGCAATTACATTCTGACAAACATTGCTGCTGGAATTGATCATATAATTTTTGTTTTAAAATGAGTTTACAAGACACCTTTTGTTTTGTACATATTGAAATATCCATATAATACTTAAGCCACAGTCATCAATAATGCTTTTAACATTTTTTATCCATTTCATTTCGACACCATTCAAATGTTTTTTATATATAAGCTGATAAAATAGATATGACAATTAGGTTTCTTTGCCATTGACATTATTGACCCAAAAATTTATAATTCTGGTTTTGATATAGATATCTAATGGGTATCTGCCCATTTCTCCATATATCATAATTTTTGGAGTACTTTGCTTCAGATTCAACAAAATTCTACAAAATTTTAAATGTACCTTCTCAATAACATCGTTAATACCAAACCCCATACTTCGCATTCATATAACAACATTGGCATGATAATTTTATCAAACAAATGCAATTGGTCAGTAATCGATAGATTTAGGCTTCGCGCCTTTTTAAAGATTCTGTACATAGCTTTTGTTGCCTTTTTTTGCTAAAAAGTGTTTGGCTTCATTGAAGGATCCAGATCTGGAGAAGAAAACAGCCAGATACTTAAAATGTTTGACAATATCTAGCTCTTTACCATCATAAAAGAAACGACAGTTACCAGGCAATCTCCTTTTCGAAAAGATCATAATTTTTGTTTTATCGACATTTACTTTAAGTTTCCACTGTTCACAATATCTAAAAAGGCAATCAAGCTGATGCTGTAAATCTTCTTTTGAGTTTGACATAAGTACTACATCATCAGCATAAAGGATGATCATTATTTTCAAAAATACATTTAGCTCACTTTCCATTTCTTCAGAAATTTGCGTAACCCCCTCAACATTACTATCAATAAGGTAATTTTCAAGGTCATTAAAAAACAACGCAAAAAGGATGGGGGATACATTTTCCCCTTGTCTCACACCGATTTTACATGGTAAATAATTTGAAAATTCATTATTCAAAGCTATTCTTGATTTACATCCATTGTACATATTTACAATAACCTTAAGGCATTTGCCTGTAATGTTATACTGTAATAATTTACGCCATAGCCCTGCTCTCCAAACACTATCAAAAGCACCTTTGAAATCTATAAATGAACAAAAAAGTTTCTTTTTCGACAGAAAACACAACTCAGTAAGTGAATATAGTACAAACATATTATCAAATGTAGAATATTTGGCCCTAAAGCATGTTTGATTTTCCTTTAGTACATCAACATTTTCAGAAAAATCATTGAGTCGTCGGGACAAAATTGAAGTGAAAAGTTTCCCCATGCAACTTAAAAGAGTAATAGGTCTATAATTGTTCGGATCATGCGTGCTACCTTTATTCTTATAGATTGGTATGATATTTCCAATCAACCATGCCTCAGGCAAAATTCCCGTGTCTAACACTGCATTGAATAAGCGAACGTAAATAGGTAAAAACAGTTTTATCGAGGCTATAATGTACTCATTCAACATTTCATCTATTCCAGAGCTTTTGTTTGATTTTAACAATTTCACAGCTTGAAGTATTTCAGCATCAGTAATTGCATCATTCAGTAAAAAATCATTATCAAACGTATTTTGTTCTAAAACATCTTGATGCACATCTTCTTCCTTACAATCATTAACAGCTTTAAAGTGAATGTAGAAGTCTTGAATACTAACATTGCAATCACCAGTTGATTTTGATTTATTATTTATGATTTTCCAGTACTCTTTAGGGTTAGAGCTACGTAAGTTTCGTATTTTCTTCATTAAGTTATTCCGATATTTCTTCATGCTACAATCTAATACCTTCTTATATTTTCTTTCAGCGATGTCTTATATTTTCTTTCTTCTTGAAAAATTCTTGACTTATATTTTTTGCATAGCCTTTTGGCTTTTCTATGTTTTTTTTCTCTCATCTAGACAATTTTTATCAAAGCATTCTTTGTTATTTCATTTTTGTTAATACATGTATTTGCACCAGTTTTTACTGTTTTGACACCCAAAGTCTTTTTGGCAGACTACAGTATAATAGCTGCCGTATCACCAAACATTTTATCAACAGTGTCTTTACATAAATGTGAGCTCTGAATATTTTCTAGATTTCTCAACCTATCATTGATATCATCAATACTTATATTTTGTACAAATTCATGTGATTTTTCGTGCGACCAAGGTTTAATTTTATCTACATAGTTCTTGCTCTCGTGAGGTAAAATACTAGATTGTGCTACTGCTTTCGTCCAAATTCACAACTTAAAGGTAAATGAATATCTGAATAAAGACTACAAAAATCTAGTACTTGAAAATTCTTCACATGTTTCAACATTTCAGCTGAACATATACAACAATCTACAACACTTGATCTAACTGTTGTGAAATCACCTTTTTCTAGTCGCCCATTCAATATGTACATACTATTTGATTTACAAAAATTCAAAAGATATTTCCCGTAATTATTTTTCTTTTTGTCAATTGATTTCCGTTTTCGACTGATATTCATCTCGTCTAAATTATGAATGTCCGAAAGATAATCTATATCAATATCATCTAAATGGATTTCATAATCTGAAAAATCGTTCACTTCAAAATAATCATCTTCGTCGGCAACCCTGGCGTTAAAATCTCCAATCAAACAAATATTGTCATGAGATACGTTGATTTCTAAAAATTCTCTCTCATTTTCATCAAAGGCTTCCGAGCTGCTATACAGAGAACCCCCTGGGGGTATATATACAACTCCAAAAATACAATCTTGAGAACAATTCAAAATGTCATTGTCAATTTTAAACCACTACACTTATTTACAATCCGTAATTATGGGTGTTATGTGATTAGAAAGACAATCTTTAAAACCGAAAATAATCCCACCTGATCTATGATTTGCAAAACTATGTCTGTGTAAGTAAGTAAGTAAGTAATTTTATTTATTATAGTGGCGTGTATACATATATTCATACATCCAGTTTTATCACAATACACAAATCAATAAACACCCGGCCCGTCGGGCCTATATGCCACTTTAAACATTGATATAATAATATATAATGCAAATAATTGCGCATAATAACATTTTCTATAATTATATATACATACATGTGTACACATGTATAATAAGTATATAATGTATAAATAGCTCAGTTGTTGATTTTTCCAAATATAATAGATTGTCTAAGAGAAAAGGAGGAGTACAAGTATTTTGCTAATTGTCTTGGGTAGTTTGTTATTAACATTCGAAGAACCTCTACATCTGACATTGACATTTGATCAAATCCCGTGTTTTCAAACAAAGTTGTTCTGAGTTTAGAATACAATGGACAATAGAGTAAAAAATGAATTTCGTCTTCCACACAATTTAATGAACACAATGAGCATATTCTTTCAACAGCAGGTTCCCCATAATATCTTCCCGTCTCTATTCTTAAAGGTAAAATACCACATCTAAACTGCGACATAATTGACCTAAAGTATTTTGGCATATCCAATGTTACATAATTTTCTCGACCAAAGGTTGATTTTATAGACACATAAGTTCGTAATTTAGGTACTTTAAATACTTCATTTTTCCAGATATTTGAGTAATAGTAATGCATATTTGTTTGAAGAACATTCATGTCTATTAACAATTTTGAGTCAAAATAACTTTCCAGTTCCAAATTTTGCAAAATTTCTTTCAGAGCACCACACCAGTTGTTTCTACATATATCATAATCCATTTCAAACACTTTTCTAGTAATGCGTTCACTGTCAAATAACAATACTCTATTCCAAAATCTTATCATATTAATCCATCGACGATATTGACTGGGTATCCACCCCGTATCTCCATAGATTGCCAATAAAGGCGCAAAACGATGTACTCCCAAAAAATATCTAATGGCTCGATTTTGAACATTATCTATTGACTGGAATTTTCTGAACCCCCAAACACTGGACGAATAGTCTAATATAGGTAAAACGCAAGAGTAAAATAATTTTTCGTAATCAGTGAATCCAAATTCTTTATTATTGTGTATTGTAGAAATAATTTTTCCAAGTGCCCGTCCTCCAGCTTTGGTAAGATTTTCTGCATTTTTTGTAAAATTTCCAGTGTAAGTAAATATGATTCCAAGATATTTATAGCTATCTACTATTTCTAATGTATTTGTTCCAATAGTGAATTCAAACTCTGTTCCTTTT
This sequence comes from Ostrea edulis, assembly GCF_947568905.1. NCBI lineage: Eukaryota > Metazoa > Mollusca > Bivalvia > Ostreida > Ostreidae > Ostrea > Ostrea edulis. The sequence goes on from NC_079164.1 coordinate 104,352,544, forward strand.
GTTCTAGTTTTACGAAAGTGCATACATTTGGATTTTTCAGTATTTATAAGGACTCTCCAACGCCTGCACCAGTTGTGCAGTTTTTGTAGCATACATTGTAATTCTTCCGGTGTCTTAGCTATTAAGGCTATATCGTCTGCATATAATAAAACGGACAGCTTTTCATCTGCGATATTTACACCCACATCCAAAGAGTTTATTTCATGAACAAGGTCATTTGCAAAAATCGAAATAGAGTTGGAGATAAGTTATCCCCCTGTTTAACACCAGTTTTACAGCTAAACCAGTTTGTAAGTTTTCCATTTACTCGAACGCATGACTCTGAACTTTGGTAAATATTCTTGATCGAGTTATACATTTTACCATTTACATCATTCAACAGAAGTTTATACAGCATCATGTCTCCATCTACAAAATCAAAACACTTCTTTAGATCAATAAATGCAACATACAGATTTTTATTATTCTGAATTAGACTGTTCAAAGTAAATACGTGATCTTCACAGGATCTCCCTCTTCTAAAACCATTTTGTTCATCTGCCAAAATATCATTATTCTCCAAGTACGTAACAAGCCTTTTATTAATAAATGCACTATAAAGCTTACTGATACAGGATAGGAGACTGATACCTCGGTAATTCATTGGCAGGCGTTTGTCCGAGGAAGAATCCTTAAGAATAGGACATATGATAGCTTTCCTCCAGATGGAAGGGATGATACTTGAATCAAATATAAGTTGAAAGAGATTACGTAATGTTTTAATTATCATTGGGAATTTTAGAACACTATATGGAATTTCATCATACCCACTAGCAGATTTAAATTTAGAGTGCAGTACAATATCAGAAATTTCTTCCAGCGATATATCATAATTTAATTCTTCATTGCAGATGAATGATTGAAGTTTCATATTATTTTCCAACCTTGTTTTTTCTAGCCTTGAACTATCGTAATGATCTTGAAAAAAAACCCACAGTATTCACGCTACCGTTATACAAATTTTGGAAATCAATTTGCCATCTATTTAAAACTTCTCGTTCATTAGTAATGATATTTCCATCTGTATCTATGACCTCCATTGGAATATATATTGTATTTCTTGGTCCAAGCTTTTTGATTTTATTCCAAAATTCGTTTGGGTTTGATGAACTCATATTCTCAATGTCTCTAGCTACAGTTTTCTTGTAAGAGCGTTCGGTGCGCCTAAGCGCCTTGTCAAAAATATCCCGTGCTTCAATGTATTCTCGTCTTAGGGCCGATTTAACATCTTGTTTACCTTTATATTTCACAAATATATTTTCTTTTTCTCATGTATTGTTCCATAAATCACGTAATTCATCATTCCAAAAAGGCTTTTTATTTTTCAGACGTTTACTTGAGTTTTTGTGTACAATCTTTGGGATAGTTTCCATTTCTTTTAAAATTATTTTACATAAATTGTCATAAATGCCATCTACATTTTCCTGCGATTTTCTGCTTTTTTCAATTTGATCTATTGCTATTAATAAACCAGTTCTAGTCAATTCATTGGACATAAAATCCCATGGGATCCTATTCAGATTAAATCGTGGTTTAGTGCTTACGACCTTTTCAGATTCATGTATTAAGCCATATTTAGTAACACTGAAATCACAAGTAATAGCCGAGTGATCCGGGAGTTTTGATTTCATACCTAAGAAATCATGAAACTTGAAATCATCTACAATAGACTGTACTGTAAACACATTAAAATTTGTAACATATCTAAATACATCTACAGGTATACATATATAGTCAACTACAGATTTACCTTTTCGTGAAATACACGTAAAATTGTCATCTGGAAATCTGCCATTCAGAACACAAAAGTTTGTTTCATTGAGAAACTCAATAAATTCATGACCATGCTGGTTTATAGTGTTGTCTATAGGTTTACGAGTGGTAATTTCATCAACATCTTGTATTACCTCTTGTAGGATGCCTATTCTACAATTCATGTCACCCAATAAAAAAAATACCATTATTTTCATTGTGCAAATAAATCTGGGACAACAGATGTGCAAAAAAAAACCCTGAGCATCCCGTCCTCTGTTTGAATTTTCTGGTGAGAGGTAACAAGTAAATACAATGAATTTAAAATCAGAGTTGTGTTTAGTAAACTTAATTCCTAAAATGCCATCATAACATTTGTCGATCACAGAAATACTAAAAAGTTCAGTTAACCAGATTTTTACAAGAATTCCAACTCCCCCTGATGCTTTAGGTGCATTTACGTGAATTTGTTGTCTATTGAATCCTATCCACTTGTACCCTTTAATATGTATTTCTTTTTCTTTATATAAGTGTGTTTCACTTATTGAAATGATGTCACAATTCATGGCATTGATAATTTGGCTTCTAAGTTCTGCATTTTCGTCGGTCCATCCACAGACATTAATGTGACCTAGTTTTATAGTGTCTATGGGCCGGGGAGGTTGCTATTGATGATCCTGATCGCGGTTGTTGCTGTCCTCGGAGAAATTGCTGTGTTGACGGTCAGAATCTTTCTTTACTATCCGTCCATTCGAAGTGATACGGAATTGTTCTCCATTCGGTATTTGAGTTAGTAGTGTTTAGCAATAAAAGTATAATTTGGAAAGTCAATTTCATCTGCAATGTCTGTTTTTGTTTCGTTGAAACAAAGAACATCAAAATTTTTAACGAAGTCAATAAATTCTGGATATTCTAGGCGTCTTTTTAAACCACATACATTAATACAAAGAAACTTAATTCGATCACAAAGCGTGTCAACATTATATGGAATGGAGATATTCAGAGCTGATTCGCTTCGGTGGTCAATATCATGAGTATGTGAAGTTAGAGTTAGTTCGATAGTATCACCTCCGTAGTTGTCCTAGTGTCGCTCCGGTCGCGGTCGATCGCATCTGCATAGTCCTTCTACTAGGTGTGAACTCGGGTACATTTTTTTAAAATTGTTTTTACCATTTTCAACAAATACATATACACCTTTTACTCACACTCTCATACAGATTAAAGAAAGCGATATAGACAATTACATGTATATTCTAGTACTTATTGTTTAAAAAAGAAGAAGAAATGCTGTTATCATTAATTGAAAAGACATTTCCATTTAGACCATTTCTTTTTGTAAAATATTTGTTCTGTAAGTTTTTCTTCCAAAATGTAGTAATCATATAAACATTTCAAAACATCATCAAAAACAATATTGACATTCTTTCTTGAATATTGGAATATGTATCTCTTTACTAAGAGGATTATAAAGTTTAAAACCATGTGTTCTTTTTTCTGGGAAACCAAAAATAACAGTTTGTACACTAAATCCCATTCTTTTACCAGATTTTTGAAAAATCCAATCTGATAATTTTGTCCATAGTGTAGAGACAGAAGGACAATAAAAAAAGATATGCTTAATTGTTTCTGGTTCTAGTGCACATATTGAACAAAGTGGAGAGTTTTTAATTTTTGATATATGTAGGAGTTTGTTAGTACCCAATATTCTATGAATGATTCTATAGTTGAACCATATCAGTCCTGAATCTTTTGTTACAGATTTGATGTTTGTATATACATGTTTCCAATTTAAATCTAATTGCAAATTTAAATCATAATCCCATTTGTTTTCACAAATAGGTCGATGCTGTGATTTTAAAATTAAATAGTCATAAATATTCCTAGAGCCTTTTTTGTATTTGCATAGAATTTTAATGAATTCAGGTTGATATGGTTGAAAAGTTGTATCATGTATAAGCAGTTTGATATTAGGCCATGAGTGCATAATAGCTTGTTTCAATCCCTCATATGTAGTAAATGGAATCTGAATTGAGTAATCATTTGTGATACTCTGGTAGCTGATAAAGTTACCATGCTTATTTAATAAATCAGATATTATATGAAACCCTTTGTCATATAATTGCTTGCAAAATATGTATTTATTTTGAATCTTTATTTTATCATTATACCACAGGGGTTCCAAAAAATATGAAAATCATTCATTTCAAAACTTTCCAAAAATTCTGCGAAGTAAAATAAAGTTTCTTTCCAAAAAGAGTTTCTAGTGGAATTTGCTTTTTGTTTACAGTAAAGAGGTCCAAAATGACACAATTTTGTAATGTTACAACCAGTAATTTCAGAAAATAAGCTTATCCAGCTACATGTAGAATTAGTTGTAAAGAGTCTCCTAAACCAAGTTAGTTTGAGAGACTTGATAAATGTTTCTATATTGGTCATTCTACACCCACCATTTTCAAAATCTAATTCTAGTGTTTTTCTAGAAATTTTCTCCATTTTGTTCCCCCATATAAATTTGTAAAAAGCTTTTATAAGTTGCTTTATCCACTGTAAACTTGGTTTGGGAAGCGAAATGAACAAGTGCGTAAATTTTGATAGAAACAAACTTTTCACCACTGTAATTTTTCCTATGGGAGAAATATTTCTTTTTGACCATTGGATTATTTCTTTCTGGATAGCTGTAAGCTTGTTATCAAAATTAAGCTTTTCCATGTTCTTAAGGTTTACAGTATATGTAATGCCTAAAACTGTGAATGGTCCTGTTGTCCATTGTAATCCAGTATCACTACAAAAAGTATCTTTAGTATTAATCTTAAAACCAATCCAAATTGATTTGGTTTTGGAAATATTGGGTTTTAAACCTGAAAATTTTGAAAATTGAAAGAGGAGATCAAGAGCACTTTTTAGACTTTTTTCTGATCCATCCAAAAATAAAACTGTGTCATCTGCATATTGTATTAAACAAATTCTTTCTTTCTTTATTTTAATGCCCCTGATGTTTTTGTTTTGTCGTATCATATGGCCTAAAATTTCGACACAAAGGTTGAATAAATAAGGAGATATTGGATCACCTTGACAACAACCCCTGACAATTTCAAAATTTTTTGAAAAAAACCCATTTTGAATAACACACAATTTGGCCTTATTGTATAACACTGATACCCATTTGATAAGATCATGACCGAAATTTAAAAAAATTAAGGTTTCGTACATAAATTTCCATGATATAGAGTCAAATGCTTTTTCAAAATCCACAAGTAAGAGCATACCTGGGATGTGTTTTTCATGTACATCGTAAATAAGTCGCGTATTTTCCCCAATAAACCTATCTTTGAGGAAGCCCTTTTGATTGTCATGTATTAGAAAATCAAGAACATTTTCATTCTATTTGCTATACATGCAGAAGCAATTTTGTACGTTACATTAAGAAGTGATATTAGTCGCCAATTTGTAAGTAATTCCCTGGGTTTGTCTCCTTTTGGTAATATAGATATAATGCCTTGTTTCTGTGTTACAGACAGTTCTCCCACATTGAATCCAAAGTTTATTGACCTAATTAAAAAAAACATCCAAGATCTTTCCAAAAAAATTTGAAAAATTCTGCTGTGAATCCGTCACTTCCAGGACTTTTACTATTAGACATATTTTTAAGTGCTAAAAGGGCTTCTTCATTGTTTATATATCCCTCTAATGTTTTTGACATGTTGTCATCAAGTATTCTAACATCATTCTTATCAATAATGGTATCAATGTTTACATCTTGTAATTTATCATCATAACTAGAATAAAGATTTTTGTAGAATTTCTCAATTTCTCAATTTCTGCTAAAATGTCTGTCTGTGAAGAAATAGTATTACCATTGCTGAGCATAAGTTTGTTTACAGTTTATTTATAATGTAAAACTTATACGGTACCAATTTTGATGCACCAGATGCGTATTTCGACAAATAATGTCTCTTCAGTGATGCTCAACCGAAATGATTGAAATCCGAAATAAATATGAAGTTTTAGAGCTAAATATAGCCAAAAACAGCGTGCCAAAAAAAGTGGAGCCAAATTCGTCCAAGGATAAGAGCTATGCATGAGGGAGATAATCCTTAATTTTGATATGAATTTCTAAATTTTATAACAGCAATTAAATATACATCCGTATTTTCAAGCTAGTAACGAAGTACTTAGCTACTGGGCTGTAGAGACCCTCGGGGACTAACAGTCCACCAGCAGAGGCCTCGACCCAGGGGTCATAATGTAAAACTTGTACGGTACCAATTTTGATGCACCAGATGCGCATTTCGACAAATAATGTCTCTTCAGTGATGCTCAACCGAAATGTTTGAAATCCGAAATAACTATGAAGTTTTAGAGCTGAATATAGCCAAAAACAGCAAAAATAGCCAATTTATATAATTTCTTTTTTCTAGGCTGAGGAAATATTTCGTTGGTTTTTCTCCCTGCTCAATCCATTTAAGTTTTGTTCTCACAAAAAGGCCCTTAATATAGTCTTTTCTGAGTTCCTCTAAACTTTTTTGAGCAGCATTTAATTTTTGTACAATTTCTGTGGAGTCATCATTGTTCCTTAGTAATTCTAAATGCTTTATTTCTTCTTCAACTAAATGTATTTTTTCGTTTTTTAATTTCTTTTTTATGGAACAATAACGAATAGTAGCACCTCTTATGCTCAGCAAGAGTTGTTCAAAAAACAACTGATCATCTATGAGTAGTTGTAATTCATCGTTCTTGATCATATGTATGTAAGCAGGATTATATGGCAAGACGGCATATTGTTCTTTGACCTTACGTATAATACTTTTCATATTGTTTACATAGGTCTGATCCTTGAGTAGTGAACTATTAAACTTCCAGAAGCCTTTACCCTTTTCAAATTTAGTTAACTTAATTTCCATATGAACCATCGAATGGTCAGATTTATATCCTGGATTGATATCAATTTTGTCTAGCAAAGCCATTAATTCATTTGATACTAAGAAAAAATCAAGTCTAGCCTTTTTGATAGGATTAGTTTTAAACCATGTGTATCTTTTCCTTTGTTCATATTTCACTCTCCAAGGATCCTTCAAACAGTGTATATCCTTCATACTCAAAACTTTTTCTCTTGCCTTTTTGTTATTAACATTATTGTAGTTAAAGTAATCTAAATTTACATCTTGAACAAGATTAAAGTCTCCGGCCATAATAATGAATTCACCTTGAAAGTTTGAGATGATGTCCGATATAGATTGAAAGAAATGTGGATCATCATTGTTTGGCCCATATACATTTACTAATAAGATATCATACTTTTTAAAAATGTTAATCTCTAAAACAAGTAAATTACCCTCTTTATCTTTATGTTCATTTAACACCATGTATTCAAAATTGTTATTGAACAAAATGAACTCGGGTACATTTGCTGACAATCATTCATTCATTCATTTTATTCACTCAAACCACAATGGAAATGGTACATGAGGTACAATACAGAAATTCCATGTATCAATACAAGTAACGTCAGAGGAATGTATATAGGTATGCAAATAAACAAAGTGAAATATATACATAAATATGTACAAAAATTTGAAGTTAAGTGTTAGGAGAACAGACTAATTCTCGTATATCTTTAAAATAAACGTGTACAGGTTTTTAAGGCTTTTAACATTATTCATTGACATGATTTCATAAAATTTCATTACATTTGGTCTCGTACAATATTTTCTATGTAGGCATTCTTTTCTTATACTGGATACAAAATGATATTCATCTGCAATTTTTGTTTCATTACATAAAACACATAATCTTTCATTATATGGTATACTAAACCATCGGCCAGTCTCTACTCGGAGGCGATGGTTCGTGGTACGAAATTTCAAAAAGATGCTAAGTACTGAGTTTCTTAGGTAGATTTTCAAGATAAGTTTCCAGACCAAAACTTGTTTTAAAAATTCTGTACATTGTACCCTTGGAAGAGTTAAAAACATCACTTGACCAAGTCTGGACAAATTGATCCATAAGACTTTGTTTTACAGCGTTTGTTATCCATTTTTCATTCACGGTACCTTGTTCATACCATATATTAGAGAGTCCACATATGTTCAAAATTCTATGAATACATTCAAACCAGTGGCGTACCCGTAACTGGTTCATCATGCGGCAATATAAAGAGTTGGTCGTTAATGTATAGTTTGTCATACACAAGTACTGCCTTCTTGTTCTGCTGTTTTGCTGCCTTGAAGTAGGGATATAACTGCTTTCCTTTTATCATTAATTTCTTTGGGGAAGTGTTCATTTACACTAAACCTATTGTTCTTTACATCCTTAAGGATTGAGGCACTTTTTCGGATATTTTCTCTGTCCTTGAAGTTCACAAATTTGGCCACTATTGGCCTGGGCTTACCGCGCACACTTTTACCAAATCTATGTACGCGGTGAAAGTCAGGGGGTGTTCTATTTTTATCGTGTTTGTAAGAAAATGTTTTAATATTTCCTCTGTATTTTCACCCTGTTGCTCATCAATGCCATTGAAAACCAAATTGTCCCTCATAATCCTGGCTTGCAGTTCCACTTGTTTTTCCTTTAATGACGTTAATTCTGCTTTTAAGTCATCTACATTTTCATTGATCATTGTATTTTATTTTTTCACGTTTTGGACTGAGGTAGTCAAACCTTTGAATTTTTCTAAATTATCCTCAAATATTATGTTCATTTGTGTCATTCCGTGTTCAATTTCACGTACTTTCTCGTTCATGTCCTTTTTAACGTTTTCTATAGAGTTTTCCAACTTACGCTTTTCCATGTCATCAAGTTTTTCTAATTTCTTGATCACAAGGTCCAAAGATCTTGCCATTTGGTCTATCTTTGGACCATAGTCAATTTGTCTGAAGGTTCCGTCGGAATGTCCACGGCAGGGCCTGAAGGCTGGTAACCGAGAATCGGAGAGCCAAGTTGCGAAAATCCTGCATTAGCATTAAATGTGTTGTTGCATACAGAGTTTGGTTGCTGCATGTTTGGTTGCTGCATGTTTGACTGCTGCATGTTTGGTTGTTTCATGTTTATCTGTGTAGGTTGCGGTGTTCAAAATATCCCTGATCAGTCACCTCCGCTGTATTGGTTACTACATCGTTCGCTTCCTGAGAAGAGTTCGCTGCTTGAATAAGGACTTTGTTTTGATTCTTGGTATCACTACTGTTGATTCCTATTTTTCGTTTTTTTTGTACTCGTAGACTTACTTTGTTTGCCTTTTTTGGGACTCATCTAGTCACTGTTACACTTAGATCCAATTAAATATCATATCCCTGTAGTCCCTGCGCTAAATATTGGTATGTATGTAAGAATTTCTCTGCGACCAAATTCATGTACTCTCCACTCGCACGCATGCGCCACTGATCATTGTTTCTTTCTTCTTACGACACCCAGATACCTGTCTTAAGGGCTGTCTACGATAGAACCATGCAATGGCTGGTGATAGAGATGTGTCGGAATTTCATGAAACTTGGTATATATACTCTACATAACCTAACTTGAAAATAATTATGATGATTTTTATTCCATTTTATGGGTTACAATGGAAATGAGTGACATTTGGTTTCCCCCTTTTCTATTTCTAGATTTATTTAAAATTAAAAAAAGGTTATTGCAAAATCTGTGTATATGCAAATAAATGATACTCATTTCATTAGACATTGGTACAGTCTCTTTTTCTTGCATCAATACCCCCTCAAATATTCCTTCAAAATGAGGTCAAGGTCATCATAACAAAATTTGTTTCTCATTTTCAAGGTCTTTCATAGCATTTTTAGCAATGAGAAGCTAACCGAAAACCCCTAAACATAGTTATTGTCCCTGAATGTCTTGATTAATATTATTTAAGCTTATAGTTTTACATTAATATAGACATAGGATGACTTGTATGAAGACCGATGACCTTCAACATGGGGTCAAGGTCATCGTGAAATTTCTGTTCATTTTCAAGGTCTTTTTGAGTTCTAACATCATCTTGAATTTTTGTGTGTGTTAATCATGGTAGGTGGAAAGCCCTCTAATTGTTCGCGAACAATTAGGATTACTTGTTCTTTTCTTTTTCCTAGACGCTAACTTTGAAGCTTCATATCTCGCTCATTTCTGCATGGATTTTGCTCAAATTTTCAGGGTTTATAAACTTTACAGAACAATTTTAAAATCATGTACTATATTTCAGAAATTCCCTTCTGTTCAAGAGTTATTCCCCTTTGAATGAAATTTTAGGGGCTTTGGTTTCCAGACAAAGGCTTCGAGACTGTATAAGCTTGAGCAGAAAATGAAAAGTAGGAGCATTGTAGTTGTGCACATCGTTTTTTGTTTTTTTTATTACAGCGTTCGAAATGGTGGTTGACAGGGTTAAAAAATTAGGACGTCTAAAGGAGCAAAAAATTATACATATTTTCCTTTGTATTTTGTTAAGACGTGTAGAACAAAAGTTGTACAAAATGATAAGAGCTTTCTTTTGATATCCCTAAAAAGGGGCTGGCCCCTTCAATTAGGGATCTGGGGATCTTCAAAGTTTTCGCTTTATAACTCAAAAACGGTAAATATTTCGATATGGCATTCGCTGGAAAAGTTGCTCTTTAACATCTTATTGATCTCATAAACATAATATTTTGCTCGAGTATTGTGTTATATATGAGTAAAAAGCTTGACCCGCAAACAGGTAATCGTATCATTAGGTAGGTGAAGGGGAAAAATATGCGTATAACTTAAATAAACTTGCTTTTGAGGTTATCTCTTCTATGTTTGTTATTAAAACAACGATATATTTAATTGAACCTGAAACAAACCTTCAAGCATAGAATAAGTCGGTCATTAACTACACGCATCTTACATACACCGCGGGGTTTGTTTTTGTTTACAAAACAATGACTTTGATTAAACATTGATTCAGAACTCCTGGTCCAAATTATGTAACTTCGGCACGTGCCCCTTGCGTGAAATTCATACGCTACTTCTGTGTGCACTGTGTACATAATATAACTACATGCATTTACGCAGATAGATATTAAAGTTTAATAAAATATTCAAGATTTGAGAGCAATTTATTTGATTTGTATGCATAAATAATTCAAAATTGATGAATTATTCTCTTCAGTCTGAATATTATGCGCTATCATAATTATTTTGTATGATAAAATATTGGTAACAGCTATAAACCTTTATTGTATGTTCTGAGCCATAAATTTCATAAATTTAAAAAGTTATTTTTTCTTCATTATTGGGACTGAAAAGTTAAATGCTGAAAGAAGTTAATTCCACATATACACGCGCGCCTCAAAAGACTGATTCGTGGAATGAGATCATACACACATGTACTTGAGTAGTAATTTGGTAAAATTTCAACGTTTTCGTCATCTTAAAACTTTCATATTAATGTGAACCGCCGCGATGGTCTAGAGGTAGAACGTTCGTCCCGTATGCGGAAGGTCGGTTCGAATCCCGGCTGCGACAGACCTAAGTCGTTAAAACAGGTAGTGACAGTTCCATCACCAAACGCTCGGCATCAGGCGTGAAAATCACGGGTCCTCGGAGATGACATTAAAAACGGATGTCCCGTTTCACAGTAGATGTGGCACGCTAAAGAACCCTCACTGCTCACAGCGCCGAGCATAGCTCTCCCTTCACCGGTCTTAGTGACGTCTCCATATGGGTGAAAAATTCTCGAGAGGGACGTTAAACAAGATACAATCAATCAATCATATTAATGTGCACTGTGAATCAAAATCTGATAGTTTATGTGTTATTAATTCCTGTAAGTCTCTGCAATATCATGAAATGAGTATCATTTACATGTACATGTAATGAGGAACCGGAGTCGGTTATCTTATCTTGTATTGATAGAGGGCGCCACAGGCAAATCCGGCCCTGAACCAAAAAAAAAAAAGATAAATGTTGAGAAGATGGGTTATCAGCAACCATTCTCGAATGCGATTTCGGAAAACACAAACACTACCTTTTACTTACTATGGCATCCAGTTCTGGTCATATGACAATACATGAACTTAGGAAAGAGTTAGAAAAGTTTGGAGCAAAGAAATTGGGAAGAAAGTGGTAACTTGTAAGAAGATAAATAAAAATTCAATGTTTTTATGTTCATCCAAGTAAAATATGATTAACGCAGTAAATAACTATCAATGGTGTTTAGATATTATCTAAATATATTACAACAATGTATAATGAAACTAGGTGTTATCAGAAAGGAATTCTTGTAAAAGTTTGCAGATTTACCGAGCTAAACTAAACTTGAATTTCCTCGGCAATTCCAACATCTTTGCTATATTGCTTCATGTCTGCAGCAAAATAGAAACGCATTTTTATATTGAATAAAACGATACAGTGTTATAATCATTTGATTATTGCCACTATGTTTTACATTATAATGATCACCTGATAAGCGTTATTTGATTACAGACTTAATTGAAGCATCAAAATTGGTACCGTATAAGTTTTACATATAGAAGAAATGAACATCGTGCAAGGACCGATATTTCTGGACCTGAATTTATAATGATGTCACCCGATCCACAACTCTACAGGGACCTTCATTGTGATAAGAGCTTTTCAAATTAAAAGGAATGACAAATTCATTGACGAGATGAAGAGAAATTTTAATGAATTTTAGGAAAGATATTTTAAGTCTGCTCTGTTAGAGAAAACGTTTTTCAAGACATACGATGGTAAATGTACATGGAACAAATGTTTAAAAAATTAAATAAAGGTTTATTCTTTAATCACATCAATTTTTAATGGTGAATTATGCATAAGACAGCACTATGCAATTCTTAAAATTGCACAACATGAAACAGACATAAATAATTTTACAGGAAAGCTTTGTTTCAGAGCTATTCATGGGTTCTGTCAGTATTTTGAAAGTTTTGGCAAGTCCAATAATTCTTTCAATGTGTACACGTTTGCTGGATATCTTTCTGTCCTCTATCACAGTAGCACAGGAGTCATTCCTAAAAATTGAATGAATTGTATCAATGATGCTTTGAATCAATTACTAAATTAGTAAGGGTTATACATACATGTACTAAAATATGTTTTAGAACTTGCAGTATAATTTATCAAAGAGTAGCAAATAATATAACTACAAACATCTGCATCATTATGAACTTAATATATATATACAAAAGGATCGCATTTGATTTTTGATTTAACTGAAACCTGTAAGATTTGTAAACAATGTTTTAAGTAGACATCAACGTCAAAACACAGAATCCCATGCTTTTTATCTTCACTTTTTCATTATGGTGTTAAGAGATAATGGGTAGTAATAAATTACCAGTAATTGCAAGTGCCAGTGGGGATTCCTCGTGTGAGAGTGTTTGTAACCTTATCAGATTATTTTGCATGTGTAGTAAATTGCCGATCCCATTAGCGGGTTTTTCTCAGTAAATGCGATATAAGTACTACACAAAATACTATGTATCAACATTACTTTGTACATGTATATTATAAACAAAAATTCAAGATAAGCAATAGTTACCTTTTTCAGTTTCAGTCAAATAGTTGTCCGATATAAAATGTGCTCTGCAAACAACAGGAAAAGTTGACGGAGTCCAGCTTTGAAAATGAGTTTCACCACGTTTAATTGCGTGAATCCAGGCTTTTCTTCTTAATGAATCTGATGGATATACATGATGACCACCCCTATTACAACAATACGGCACACAACAGCAAGTTCCGAGCATGTTTCAAAAGGATGTGTTTGACAGCAGATTGTTTACGTTTTTCTTCGATCGGTAACTACAGATAAAGCGCGAGGGTATTCCGATTCAGGGCCGAGTTTGTCTGTGGCGCCCCTTAATGAAAAGATAACCGGAGCCGGTTCCTCACTGCAATGCATGGACTATACAATAACCCACAAAGAATAGCATATATTATCAGTTTTGTTCAATGTATCTAAAAATAGAAAAGGGGAAAACCAAGTGTCACTCATTTCCATGGTTACTCGTGGAATGGAATAAAACTCGTAAATATATTATTCAAGTTAGTTTTCTATAGTATATATACCAAGTTTCATGAAATTCATACACGTCCATTACTAGCCATTTGCATGATTCTATCGTAGACGGATATTGTATCTTATGGTTTTTGAAATTTTATTCGGGGTCACAATTCAGCGTTCATTGATAATAATGACTGGGTCAATATAATCAATATAATGCACATGCAGTGATTTGGAGATCACTATTGCTGTAAGCATTACTTTTGGGGGTCATTACTGAGTTCTAAAGATTTCCCATCAATCAATCGGGTTTGAGAATTACTAATGGAGGTACATGTATACTAAATTCAATATTAAACCAATCGAAGTCAAGATTGAAGTTTTGAGAGCATAACCGTTCACTTATAATACATAATGTAATTTCCCTTTCCCAGTTGAGCTTTCGGGTGTGAGTACGTGTGTTTAGGGGCTACAGGGAGGGATGTCAACGCCATGACAGTTATTATATTATAAATTATGTCAATTCATTACGCGGAGATGATATTCATTGAAACAGACTTTAATTCTGTCTGATGAGTTCTGCTTTAGGAAAAGAATTCAGTTTGTTAGTTTTGTATTTTGCTGTAGACTTGATGATTTTAATGCTTTTCTACAGAGAATCAATATAGCAAGCTCTAAGGTTCTACACTATGAATTTAACTATCATTGATGTTAGCTACGTTACACCCACTCCATCAGAATATACATGTATAATTAAGTCTAAATCGGCAAGGGTCGGTAGAGTAACATCTTGGAGGCGATGGATAAGGATACCTTTTTCTTATTTTTCTGGCTAATATCAGGTAATATTACTTCTGATTTTTTAAAAAAGTTCTACACGTGAATTCATGGGAAAGAGTTATTTGAGTAAAGTAGAAACATGATACAGCAATTTTATTTAGGAGCGATATGAATAGCTGATAAAAGATACTTAAAACACTTAGTTAGAAGTTTTTTGTTTTTTTTTTAAATACAAAATGTTAATGGAAATTAAAAGCAATATTTGTTAATAATCCTTTTTACATCTGCGAACTAAAACCTTCAAGAAACATGTCAGTTAGAAAAAAGATATATCAGATAAATATATATATATATTTGAGAGAGTTTAAAATTATGAAATGGCCAGAATTTAAAAAATATATTACAATACATGTATTTAACATTTGAGCCAAACCCGATCAAAATATAAAAAAGTGCAAGGTCATGGAGAAGATTTTGATAAGAAATCTATATAAAATTCCTTGGTTTACAATTAAATTAAATGGTTTACAATTTAAATGAATTACTAATTTTGATCGGAATTTGTACTTTTACACTAGTTTGGTTTAAATCTAAAAAAAAAAAAAAAAAAAAAAAATAAAGAGGGATATTTCTGGGTCATTCTAATTTAATTTCTTTTAAAAATATATTTGTCTGATATATTATTTCAAATGATATGTTTCAGGATAATATCATGAAACATATCATTTGAAAAACAATATATCAGACAAAAATATATTTTTAGATTAAGAAAATTTTCAGAACAAATCGTGAAATAAAAGTTTCAACCGTAGGTTTATAAATCTTAACAAATAACCGTCTTAAGTTCCACAACTATTTTTTTTTATTAAAAAGGGCATGGACATGAATTGGTCTGGAAAATTTTCTAATTTTATTTCCCCCCATTTTAATGTTTACATTGGTCAGCAAAAATGAACGGCAGTTGTTGAGTTCCAAGAGAGATTTTATCTACAACGATAACAATTCTTTGTTATGTAAACATAGTTTAATGTAAGCTGCAAATTCTCCCAGATAAACTGGTGTATTCAAGATTGAACCTCCCAAGGGAAAGTAGGGCGCATCGGTCTCCAATTAAAGCATGTCATGTGGGATTGCGTTTAGCCCTTCTAGTTGTTCATGGTCAAAGGCTTGGACAACAGCTCCGACCAGTAAATCATACGGTATAAGGATTCATGCACAATAAGGATTCATGCACAATACAGGGTAAATATTCTACTCTGATACTTTCCCTGATTGACGATTGCTGATCGGCACGGGCTAAGTGTCACTGTGTGTCGCAGTCTGTGCAATGGACAATGCTGTCTACTATTGGAATACAAACAAACGGAGTTTATCGTTTTGTTTCATGGATTATGCTAATAAAGAGTTTTACTACTATATAGAGTATTTTCGACAAGTGTACACGTACATCTGCGGCCCTTTACAGATATTACGAGTAGACCCAGGTAAATAGTCGTCCGCATTCGATGCGTTTTCATGGCAAGCATACATTGTACATGTCATGTGCATAAGTACAGTAGTATTTATGTATTTGCATTTTGCTTGAAGAAAGTGTAAATGGTATAGATTTTATACCCTTTTCTTATTCCACTTTATCAATATACTGTATAACAGATGAAATTTTTCTCTGCGTTTTTGTATGGTTTTGACATATTTACTGCAAATGTAGTACATTCACGTAAAGAAAAGCCATTCTAAATTTATTTATCCAAAGCTTTTAGAATGATTTACTACTGTATGATATGTTTATTGTAATTTTGAGCACTGCATGGTGTTCCAAAACGTGATTTCATTTCTTCTTGATGTCCTATAAATTATACTAGCGGAAAAAAGAAACTGCATTATGAAATTTAGTATAATTGTTCTATATTTATTGTTTATATTTATAAAACCTAAACAATTGAAAAAGGTGATGTTTTTGAACAATATTGGATAGGACCCGTCTCAGATGCACGGACCTTTTCATGGTTAGTGAGCACATGTTGTCTATTGAAGTGTTCGTATGCACGAGTTTTACTGACCAATACTGCAGTAAGAAGTGTAAAAGGCTTGTTTGGACACTATTCGTTAAGGAAAGCACTTTATTTTTGACAAAATTTACTCTTCTATCATGCCACGACTCAGCAAAAACCAATGTTATCGTGCTGTTGGGATGCTTCAAGCTGGAATGGCACAAAATATCGTAGCAAGACACTTTGGAGTTCAGCGGAACACCATCCAGTCATTATGAAGACGTTTCCAACAATCTGGTAACACTCGGGATCGACCACATTCTGGGCGTCCTCGTGTGACGTCGCATCGACAGGACAACATTAGACTTGTGCACCTGAGAAACCGTTTCCAGACAGCAAGTTTGACTGCTCGTAGCATTCCTGGACTTCGACCAATCAGTCCAAGAACTGAGCGTAATCGTCTGCGCGAGCACAACATTAGACCAAGACGTCCAGCGGTGTGCCCAATACTGCTTCAACGTCATAGTATCGCTAGACTAGCGTGGTGCAGACGACATCTGCGATTCAGAATACAGGACTGGGCCAATATTCTGTTCACTGATGATTACAGGGTTCGAAATTAACTTTTTCAAGCACTAGTCCATATGGACTAGTCACTATTGATGTTCACTAGTCCGCAAAGCATTTCACTAGTCCGTCCAGTATATCATAACAAATGATCTTCATTTTATTCAATAGTATTTAATGAAACCAAACGCATCACAGTTGCAAGCAATCCAGTTTCTGACACCTACAGGAGAAAAAGACCACCATACTTTATTTTGCATTCAAGATCTTCAGAAGCATACAGTAACCGACGAGTTAATCCTTTTATAAAAGTCCAGAAGTGCGTTCGATATCAACGTTCCCGTTGTTTTCGTACTATGTTCTTAGGGTCACAGGAGTTAGAAATTTTATCAATAAAGTCAATGAAATTCACTCGATTGACCAAGCCATGAGCTATAGTGTTATGAACTCCTGTGTTAGAGTCGCGAATGACGAGAACATGTGCGCACAAACGTGCTTGTTCTTAGATCACATTACTTGCAGTTCTTGCACCTCGAACCCGTTCTCGTGATGCGTACTCGGAGTTCGAAATCGGCAATAATTTGTGCTTGCTCGAAGAACGGCGGTCTCGAACGCACTCCATGTGTTTGAAGGATCAGGATGTCATAGTCACGCAAACACTTAACCATGCAGGTAATCGACCATAAGTACAAACATCTAAAAGACTCGAACAAATCTTGCTAAAATCTTAACCAATTCAAGATTGATTTCCGGATTTTCACTAGTCCGTACGGACTAGTGCTATAGAGAGTTTACTAGTCCGACGTTTTTTATTTTACTAATCTCGGACTTACGGACATGAGGTAATTTCGAACCCTGAATGAATCCAGATTTCATTTGGATAGCAGTGGCGTTTGTATCGTCGCGTTGGGGAGCGGTACCAGGACACTTGTGTTGAGCAACGTCGACAATTCGGTGGAGGTAGCGTTATAGTGTGGGGTGGAATAACAGCACCTGGAAGTACCCCTCTACAAATTGTCAATGGAAATCTCACCGGCGTACGCTATCGAGACGAAATTATTCAGCGTCATGTGATACCCTTCATCCAGAGACAGCAAAATCACATCACTCTGCAGCAAGACAACACAAAGCCACATGTTGCACGTGTAGTCAGGGACTTTTTTGTTCAACAGAATGTCGATGTCTTGCCTTGGCCAGTTGTTTCCCCTGATTAATCGCCGATCGAGCACGTCTGGGATGAAATGAAACGACATCTACACCGCTTACCAAATCAGCCAGTGACATTGGCTGATTTAGACCAGGCTTTAATCAACATCTGGAACAACATCCCTCAAGCATTTCTGAACACTTTAGTGGCATCAATGAGGTGTCGTTGTCAAGCATGCGTGAATGCAAATGGTGGTCACACGCGTTATTAACTTCGTTAATTCAAGTTCGAACACCAGTGTCTTTCGAGTATGCTGAATTGGCGTTATTCGACGTTGACATTAATGGATTATGAAATGTTGTAACGAATACATTTGTTAACAGTATAACAAAAACTAAAATTTGTTCATTGTTATTTTTTATATTATTTTTTCATATATTAAATAATGCACAGTTTCTTTTTTCCACTAGTATAGTATAGGTGATGTACGTGTTACCTGTCAAAGCTACCCGCACGGGTAAATCGAAGACACCGATAAGAAGTGAAGCCTAGTAAAACTCGTCCTCTTATATACCATGCAAACCCTGATGCATATAACAATAGAACATCCAACTAATAAGGCGGATAAGCAGAGAAATATGGCGGACACATAGAATTCTTCTATATTTATTAGCTCACCTGAGCTGAAAGCTCAAGTGAGCTATTCTGATCGCCTGTTGTCCGTCGTCTGTTAACTTTTTTAATTTTCTACTTCTTTTCCAGAGCCACTAGGCCAATTTCAACCAAACTTGGCCACAAACATCCCTGGGTGAAAACCTTTCAAGTTTGTTCAAATAAAGGGTCATGTCTCGTTCAAAGGGGAGATAATTACGAAAATACAAAAATAGGGTGAGCCATATAAAAATCTTCTCAAGAACCACTGGGCCAGAAGAGCTGAAATTTACATGAAAGCTTCCTGATATAGAACAGATTCAAGTTTGTTAAAATCATGACCTCCAGGAGTCGGATGGGGCCACAATAGGGGATCAAATTTTTACTTCCAAATATTATTATAGGAAAAATCTTTAAAAATCTTCTTCTCAAGAACAACTGAGTCAGAAAAGCTGATATTTACATGAAAGTTTCCTAACATAGTGCAGATTTAAGTTTGTTCAAATCATGGCCCCGGAGGTAGGATGGGGCCACAATATGGGATCAAAGTTTTACATACAAATATATAGGAAAAGTCTTTAAAAATCTTCTTCTCAAGAACCACTTAGCCAGAAAAGCTGATATTTACATGAAAGATTTCTGACATAGTGCAGATTCAAGTTTGTTCAAATCATGCCCCCAGGGGTAGGATGGGGCCACAAGGGGGATCAAAGTTTTGCATAGAAATATAGGAAAAATCGTTAAAATCTTCTTCTCAAGAACCATTGGGCCAAAGAAGTTGACATTTACATGAAAGCTTTCTGACATTAGTGTAGATTCAAGTTTGCAAAAATCATGGCCTCCAGGGGTAAGTTGGGGCCATAATAGGGACTAAGGTTCTACATGCAAATATATAATATGGAATGTATTCAGATATGTGCCAAGGTGACTCAGGTGAGCGATATGGTCCATGGGCCTCTTGTTAATTCATGTCAGCTTTAAGAAAAATGAATGTGATATTCAACATGGTTTCGTTAGTGAAACTGAGTAAGTAAACAAAAATACTTAGAATAAAAGTATTAGAATTGTGCATAGATGATTTGATTATTGAAAAACTGTAAGAGTGAAATATAAAGACTTCTTAATGTATTTAAGAAAAGTTTCTACAGCTGACGAAAATAACATTTACATGTACATTTCATACATTTGAGTACTTAAAGTATCGACCACAGGCATTCCCCGAAAAACACCGGACCCCGTGGACTGAAAGTCCAAGCGTAAACATACCTAATAATCGGCGCCTTTGAAGTTGCGGTTTCTGCTTTGGCCTTTGATAGCCCTCCCCCCATTCGTGTTCAAGAAGTATAAAATTGTATTATCTGAATATGATGTACAGTACATTTTTTTTTTTACAACAAAATATTTTTTTTACAAAATAATATTAAGATATTGATTATCTAAACTATAAAGATTAATAATCCATGGGCAAATTTAAATTATTTGAATAAGGTGATTTCGTGCACATCTCCACATTGCGATCTTTCTTTGTACCAAGTTTCATCAAAATCCCCATAAGGGTTTATGAGGAGTTGCGAAGACAAATTATTTTGAATAGAAAATATATTTTGTGGCCCGCGCCACAACTCCTTTAAAAACATTGGACAGCATCCCCCTAGCAATATGTGCAGCTCCACATTGTGATCTTTCTTTGTACCAGGTTTCATCAAAATACCCCAAAGGGTTTAGGAGGAGTTACTAAGATAAAGTTAAAGGGACAGACGGACAAACAGACGGACGACAGCGGTATAGCATAATACGCCCTCATTTTTATGCGGGCCTATAAAATGACATCCTCGTCATTCTACGAGTATTTAATAATAATGATTTGTTTTTATATAGCGCTTTTCCAGCGTATACTGTTCAAATCGCTTTACAATACATTATTACCCCAGGAGATCTTATATCATCTAGAACTTTTTCAGCTTCCTGGGAAGCATACAGTGCAATATGTCGTTATAGGCGCTAGAGCACTAACATTCTAACAATATCTTTCACTGTCTACAGCCAGGTACCCCTTTTACACTTGGGTGGAGTAAGGAAATTCGTGTAGAGTGCCTTTCCCAAGTACACAATGTCGTCTTGCCGCGGCTTGGACTCGAACCCACGATCTTTCGGTCGAGAGTCACTAGGCCACCGACGCCACAAAAGCATGTGTATATGTACAATGAAAAACAGTTGCCTGTCACATATTTCATCGAAATGGACACAGAAAGTCTTCTTTACAATTTCAAGAAGATTCTTTAAAATCTAATTTCTTACATAACCTTGGCAATGTTCATCTTGCAGAATGTACTTAAGAAATTTAACTTTCTCAGACTAATGCGGGTCAATAGTTCCTTGTTATAGCCTCACAAAGTTTCCACTTCATAACCATTCTGGCTGTGTTCTAGGTGTGGTCGATCTGCGTGGAGCAGAAATAGGTGAACCTGTATGATTTGTTTCTGGTTCAGCATGAATTTGCTGGTTAAGTTTTATATTCTGGATCCTCTGCTTGTGGCGCTGGTCCCATAACAGTCTCCTCTTTTGCATTCTCATCAAAATGCCCTCCAACCTTGATTGTTGGAAAATTTTCATCCTCTATTCCGGTTTCTGTCCGTTCAGGCAGCACAATTCTAGGGGCATCAATGTGATAACGTTGTGTTCTTCTTGGAATCTCTATAAAGACTGCTTCCTCCTCATCTGTGTCTAATTGGGTCTCTGCAGTTAACCGAGTGTCGCCGTCTTCCCTTTATCTTATTGTAAGTTTTGCTGATTTCTCCGGTTTTGGATCCATCTTCGGTTGGAACAGTACGTTACCAGTTGGTAACAGTACTTTTTGTGCAGAATCCTTACTCTTCCAACACCATTCCCCCCTCTGCACTTCATACACAGGGATGTCTTGATTGGGCTGGCTAATCACTATATATGGGTCTTCTTCCCACTTGTTCAACATTCTTTGTCGTCCGTCAAAGGCTACCACTTTGATTAGCACCATCATCTATCTTGATCTTCTCCATAATGTTAAGTTATTTCTTAAATTTCAAATGATTAACTGATACAGCAGTGTGATACCAGTCTTTTGCTACAAGCGACTTATCCAATGTAACTTTTCTGTTTTTAATGAAATACCAGAAATCATTTATATTTTGACGGGTCGAAATATTCTCATGATATTGGACCGTAACAAGGGCTCCTTGAATGGAAAGTGTATGAAGTTTAATAAACGACACATTCTATTAAATACATGTCGCTTCTGATGTATTTATTTACTAGTAGACGATACAGGAGGGGTATTTCTAAAACGTGTAGATGTATCTGAAAACTGCAAGTTGCACAGATTTTTTTTTTCAAAGCCGCGATCAAGGATTGGTAGGAAGTCAGAAATCCAACGCCTTACCGTATGAGCTCACAAACATTTCAAAGTGATTTGGTTATATCATATCCTTATTATGATAGGTCAAATTTGATTAACAAAATATTAATGAACTTTATAAAACAGACTAAGTTTAATTTCTTAATGTGAACATTGGTGACAAAGGACAACATATGAATTTACCAAATTTCGACAAAAAACTTTAAACATCGACAAAAGCATTCTCCAATAACGTATTGGGAGTGCGGACCATAATCATAGCGTTAGGTTTGGAGGTACACAATTTGGAAAAATAGAAGTTGAGAGAAGGTTTCAAACTTCCCTCAAGATCGTATTTCTATGTTATTATCTTTATTATATCTATACTTCAATGCATAGTTAAGCTAGGTATTTGACAATGAATACTAATTTCAATCTTCTTTTTTCAAGCGACTATCCTTCACGTATGCTGTTGTACAAGGGTTACCGTATTACGAGTGGAAACCGGTGCACCATTCGGGATATTTGACATATACAGTAACAGCACATTGTCAGGACACTTCAATTGGAAATACCACGGTGAAGAAAACTCGCAATATAAATCTGAAATCATCAACGATTGGACTCTATCAAATATTCAGATGGTAAGGTCGACGTACGATTCAAACTCATTTTTTTTTCTTTCATATTGTCATATACTAATAG